>NC_045972.1:2586542-2790663 GCF_010909765.2 Amblyraja radiata | reverse complement strand
TCCTCTTGGTCTCCAGGCCTATAGTGCTGCACAAATCACTGCACCACATGCATCTATTTATTCCCTTTTCACATGGTTCATGCAGCTGGATATTAACTTGCCGACATGGAAAGAGATGCAGTGAGCATTCAATAGTTCAGACTTCTGGGTGAATTAAGGGGCTGCTTGATGGGCTGAGGGTAATCGAGATTGTCTGATTGTCATTCTTTTGGAAGTTCTTATGGAAAAGCTGATGAATTGACTACGGGATGAGCTGGTGGGCTCGAGGATTGCTGGATGAGTGTTCTAGAAACATAGAAAATAGGTGCAGGAGGAGGCCATTTGGCCCTTCGAGCCAGCACCGCCATTCATTGTGATCATGGCTGATCAGCCCCAATCGATAACCCGTGCCTGCCTTCTCCCCATATCCATTGATTCCACTAGCCCCTAGAGATCTATCTAACTCTCTTAAATCCACCCAGTGATTTGGCCTCCACTGCCCTCTGTGGCAGGGAATTCCACAAATTCACAACTCTCTGGGTGAAAAGGTTTTTTCTCACCTCAGTCTTAAATGGCCTCCCCCTTGTTCAAAGACTGTGGCCCCTGGTTCTGGACTCGCCCAACATTGGGAACATTTTTCCTGTATCTAGCTTGTTCAGTCCTTTTATTCATTTATATGTTTCTATAAGATCCCCTTGCATCTAACAAGAGTGTTTTATTGTCATGTAGAACAATTTCCTGCATCTAGCTTGTCCCAGATAGAACAATTAAATTCTTACTTTCAGCAGCACAACAGAATCTGTAAACATAGTACACTGTAAACAATATGATAAGATCTCCCCTCATCCTTCTAAACTCCAGTGAATACAAGCCTAGTCTTTTAAATCTTTCCTCATATGACAGTTCTGTTAGGTTATTTGATGGTTAGGACAGGTTTAGAGGGATATGGGCCAAATGCAGGCATGTGGGACTAGTGTAGATGGAACATGTTGGCCAGCGTGGGCAAGTTGAGCTGAAGGGCCTGCTTCTACACTGTGAGACTCTATGACTAGGTGATCTGTTGAGGCTGGTGGTATGCCATGAGGAACAATGGGCATGGACCTTTGTAAACCACCACCTGGTTGAGTCTCCTTGAGTCACCATCGGCATTGATAACATCAGTCAGGGGTTGATGATCTGCAAAAAACAAGTTGGTCTCATTCTTGTTCTCTCATGCGATACAGGCAGCAGCTCTGAACTGCCTGTGTTTGCCCTCTTGGCTGTCTTGTCAAATTACGCTGGAGATTAGAGTCACGCCTTTTGGACCCAAGGCATAGCATAGCAGAGCGGCCAACTCTCTCGAAGAGGTAAGGGAAGGAGAGAGGGAAGGGAGGGAGAGGGAAGGGGGGGAGATCGAGAGAAGAGAGGGAGAGAGAGAGAGATCGAGAAGAGAGGGAGAGAGAGATCGAGAGAAGAGAGGGGAGAGAGAGATCGAGAGAAGAGAGGGGAGCGAGAGATCGAGAGAAGAGAGGGGAGAGAGAGATCGAAAGAGAGGGGAGAGAGAGATCGAGAGAAGAGAGGGAGAAAGGGGGAGAGGGAGAAGGGGGGAGAGGGAGAAGGGGGAGAGGGAGAAGGGGGAGAGGGAGAAGGGGGAGAGGGAGAAGGGGGGAGAGGGAAAAGGGGGGACAGGGAGAATGGAACGATAGCACATTATAACGCGCAGCCGTCCCATTCCGACCAAAGATTATAGAGCAGAGCTCCTCTCGTATCTTTGATTGCGGCCGCTGCCGAACCCCCCGGCCCACCATTGCACCCAAAGATGATAGAGCAGAGTTGTATAATATTTGATTGCACCCTTCTTCACGGCGGGCTTGTGATCTTTGCTTGTGATGTCTCGACAAATCAAGGGATATAACGGGTAACAGCCGCCGCGTTCTCGGACTCGAATCTGAGCTCGAAAAATCTCCTGGTCACTGGGCCTAATGTGTCCCGCGGGCCATATTTTGGAGACCAATCCCTTACAAGAACAAAACCAAAAACGTACAGAAGTGTTACAATTGTCTTTATTATTATGGTGAGTAAAGATCTATTAAAAATAAGTCTAATAACTTTCTAATGTACCGACAAACCTAGTTTCCAAATGGCCGTTGATGGGAGAACAGAAAATAACATTTTCACGACAGAATATCGACTGAAAATAATAATAATATTTTCTCACCTTTCTTTTTTATTGGGGAACCTAAAGAATGACAGGTCGGGTCGTTTAGATTTACGATTAGAACAATTGATAGCAGAGCAGTGAGGTGAAGATTTAGATAAGGACGCCATCACAGTGTGGGGGAAGCCCAATAAAATGCCTCAAAAAATGGCGTCGACAATCACACACGTCATACTACGCGTTTTTCGAGGCGTTGGTCTATCTTGCTCTGCTATAATCTTTGGTTCACACCTCTGTTCATTCTTGTCAACAATAACATTTGACTCTGGTAATAGTCTTTTTTAATGTTTTTTAAATCATTTCTTTTTAAATGGTTCATATGCTGTGTTTGAGTTGATTTTGTATTCCACTTGCACTGTGTAATTCATTCATCTAATCACATGAATGTAATCACACTGTTCACATCTGCAGTATTTACAGTATTTACCTCCCCCCTCGACTCCGTTCAAGGACCCAAGCAGTCGTTCCAGGTGCGACAGAGGTTTACCTGCATCTCCTCCAACCTCATCTATTGCATCCGCTGCTCTAGATGACAGCAGATCTATATCGGTGAGACCAAGCGGAGGTTGGGCGATCGTTTCGCCGAACACCTCCGCTCAGTCCGCAATAACCAAGCTGACCTCCCGGTGGCTCAGCACTTCAACACCCCCTCCTACGCCGTCTCCGACCTCTCTGTCCTGGGTCTCCTCCATGGCCACAGCGAGCAGCACCGGAAATTGGAGGAACAGCACCTCATATTCCGCTTGGGGAGTTCTGCATCTGGGGGCATGAACATCGAATTCTACCCAATTTTGTTAGTCCTTGCTATCCTCCTCCCCTTCCTCAGTCCCCCTGCTGTCTCCTTCCATCCCCCCAGCCTTCGGGCTCCCCTCCTTTTTCCTTTCTTTCCCCTCCCACCCACCCCGATCAGTCTGAAGAAGGTTTCGGCCCGAAACGTTGCCTATTTCCTTCGCTCCATAGATGCTGCTGCACCCGCTGAGTTTCTCCATCTTTTTTGTGTACCTGCAGTATTTACATCTCCACTATAGGATCTTTGGTGCTGCCTCCCCCCCCCGGCACGTGACGGGGACAATCCGGCTTTGCCCTTTAACCTTCGCCATCCCTACGAGACTCAGCGTCAGTTCTCGCGATGCGGCGCAGGAGCGGGTCGTCGATGGACGTTTCCTTTCCCGCCAGAACGGAGGGAGACAGACGGTAGATTTGTTTCCACAAACATCATCTGTTTCTACTAATGATGGGTTGATTTTGGTGAACAAGCGTCAGCACAACATCAATGGCCAATACAAATGAGGGATGAATACTAAGTTAGTGTCTCTCACTGATAGGTCAGGTTTTTCAAATTTAATCAAAATAAACTTTATTCAGGTAAATAAATATGTACAATACAGGAACCGGGCAAAAAAAAATCTGACCTGCATTGTGAGGCTAAACATACATTCAATACTGTTTACACAAATCACAGGTCAGGTGTCGCCTCGTTTTGTGGCCTGGAGTTTTTTATTCCCTTCAAGTTGTCTGATTTGATTTGTCTCAACTTCCATCCAGAGACACCCTCTGTCTAAGTGCAGTGAAGAGATGGTGGGGGTCTGGTTGAAGACCTCTGGTGCAAATGTGCTGGAATTGAGTCCAGGGCTGCCAACATTGGGTGAGAGTTGGGAGTGAGAAATTGCGAGCAGGGGCGCATTAACCATTAAGCAGACTAAGCACGTGCTTAGGGCACCAGGGCCAAAGGGGGCACCACAAAGTGGGGAAAAGGGTGAAAAGAAGAAAAAAACGAATGAAGATTTGTAAAAAAAAAAATTGATAAAATTAGTACAAATTGATCATAATGTTCTGTTTCTTGATCATGGTGCACCCTAGGGTTATCTTCCCAGGTGTACCATAAGGGGGCACTGCTGGTGCAGTGCACTCTGACCTCTGTCGGTCAGTAAGATCATTAACACTGTCACATGTTTCCTGTTGTGGAATATTCTCGACTGACCTCTGTGCCTCAGACATGATGTGTGCGATATCCTTGGAAATCTAAGACCACTGCACTGGTAAGATGTCATACAGCTTCAATGATCCTTTATTTAATTAGTAATACATAGTCGTCTCTTATCTGTCAATCTTTTTTGAGACTTTTTGTGTCTACCTTTGCCTGATTTAAGCTATTTTGTGTTGGCGAGGTGCAGTGTCATAGCATGTGTTTAAAAGTAAAATGATGGAGCCAAATTCAGTTGTCATGACAGTCATTTCAATGACCCTCTCTGCCCCTTTTTAATTTCAGCCCCATTTAAACGTCAAAAATGAAGCGTGTTCAGTTGAGTGGTGCGCAAAAGAGAAAACCTGCAAAAGAGAATGAGCAAAAGAATCTGTCTGTTGTAGCCAAGACAGGAAAGCTGACAGATTTCTTCTTACAAACTGCAGAGAAAGATGATCCAGATCAAAACCAGTGTCAGTCTTCAGAGACAGCAAGTGAATCAAATCTATCTACTTCATCAGGAACAGGCAGTGTTGGTGCAAGGCCAGATTTTCATGATGACGTTGCACATGATGAAGTGCCACAACCTGGACCTAGTTCTACGACAAGATGTGTAAATGCTTTTGAACTGTCCAAGGAGTTTAGAGAACTGACCAAGGATGAAATGAACAAAGCTAAGGACCCAGGGTTGTGGGATGAATTTTATGGTGATGATGTGACTTATTGGGTTGCTTGTGGACCCAGTGAATGTCAGCACCACAATGGGCCATTTGACAAATCGTGTCGCAATTTCATCAGTGGGAAGCCAAAGAGATACTGTTCACAGAAAATCTTTTTTGGAATAAAAGCCAATGGTGAACACTACAAGAGAGAATGGCTGTTGTACTCTCCTTCAAAAGGATCAGTTTACTGTTTTGTTTGTAAACTATTTGCGCCCAAAGGGTCAACGCATTTTGCTAGAAATGAAGGATTCAGTGACTGGCGAAACACTGCTGTAATTGACAATCATGAAAAAAGTACAACTCACCGAGATGCCATGTTGACATATTTAACTCGGAAACAAGGCTTAGGCTTGACACAGCCACTGGAAAAACAAATTGAAGAGGAGTACAATTACTGGGAGAATGTGCTTCGGCGTGTTGTAGCAGTCATTTGCACACTGGCTGAACGAGGATTGGCATTCCGAGGAAAAGTGGTAAATTTGGGTCTCTCAATAATGGGATTTATTTGGGGCTACTCGAATTGATAAGTCAGTTTGACCCATTCTTGGCTGCTCACATATCACGGTATGGCAATGCTGGAAAAGGCAACCCTTCGTACCGGTCCAAAACGATATGTGAGGAACTTATTGAGTTAATGGCAAAGAAAGTGCACTCCGTCATCATTGATGAAATTAATGTTTCTGGGTACTTCAGTCTGTCTGTGGACTCAACGCCTGATCTTTCGCATGTTGACCAACTGAGCATAGTGCTCAGATACTTGCAAGATGGACAGCCAGTTGAACGATTTATCACATTTTTGGAATTACAAAAACACACTGGTGAAGCTATGGCACAGCAGGTGTTGAAGTACTTATGTGATGATTGTAAATTGGATTTTGCTAAATGCAGAGGGCAGTCATATGACAATGCTACCAACATGTCTGGACGTTACAATGGCATGCAGCAAAAACTTTTGGATGCAAATCAGTTTGCCATTTATGTACCCTGTGAAATACACAGCAGTTTTCCATGTCCCTGTAGCTGCTCATTCGGAGCCACATCAGGTCCATCTCGTTGTCCAGCCAGGAAAAGTGATGGAAAAGCGGGTGTGTTGTTAGCCCTCAGCCTGGCTAGCAGGCCGGTTCACATACCCCTCTTCTGCCTCCGTGAACACCGCTTCCTCCTTCCTCTCAGCCGGTGTATTATCCTGCTCCAACTCACTCTCTTCAGGAGCCTCAGTCTGCCCAGCGCTGCTTTTAGATGTAAAAGTAAAAGATGTAAAGAGACATCGTTTAGATGTAAAAGTTCGGCTGAACTGTATTTCACCGCACACTTTCCGAAAGGGATTAGAGATACGTTTGCCGGGAGCTGATTAGCCGCTACTCTGCTGCGCGCCACCATCTTGGATGTCCCACATTCCCACCTATTCCACCTTCCCCATGGCAGGAGTAATGAGAGAATGGCCAAGGTGGTGTGGGTCCTTGATGTTTCTGGCTGTCTTTTTTGTCTTTCCCCATGAAGGAAATAGTCTATGCCTTTATTCCTTCTACCATAGGGAAGCACAGTGGTGCAGTGGTAGAGTTGTTGTCTCACAGTGCCAGATATCCTGATGACACGTGCTGTCTGTACGGAATTTGCACCTTCTCCCTGTGACCACGTGGGGTTTCTCTGGGTGCTCCGGTTTCCTCCAATATTCCAAAGACGTGCGGTTAAGACGTTGGTTAATTGGCTACAGTAGCCAGTGTGTGGGATGTCAACATGCAGTGTCAACATGGGACAGAATGCTAAAGTGTGTGAGAGTTCTGATGATATCAGTATCAGTATCAGTATCAGTATATCTTTATTGTCATTTTCCTGAGTACTCACATACCGAGAGGAAACAAAAAACGTTGCTCAACCAGTGTCCATTCAGTGTGCAGTACAAATAACAACAAATAACTAGAAATAAAAAACATATATCATGAACAAATTAAATTAAACACTCTACTCTCTACTAAACATCAACAGGCGTTCCGATCGACAGCTGGTGCAGTGTGTCCAGGTTGATGGTTGGTGCGCGATACTTTGGCAGGGGGCTAAGTCCGTTTATCAGTCTTATAGCCTGCGGGAAGAAGCTGAGGAGCATCCTGCTGGTTTTGCAGCTAATGCTCCTGTACCTCTTCCCAGATGGCAGGATGGAGAATATGTGATGCGATGGGTGGTAGGGGTCTTTGATGATGGAGATGGCTCTGTTGATACATCTCTTCCTGTATATGTCCGGCAAGAAAGGGAGTGGAGCACCATATTTGAAGCCATGGGCCTATTGTGGCTCATTTTTTCAGCCTTGTTTCCATGCCTATTCATTCTTCAACAATCTCGTGGTCCTTGGTTTGAATGAAATCAATATTAGCCAATTATATTATAATCTGGCCAATAATATTATCTCATAGGAAAGATGTCCAGCTGGGAAGGGTATAGAGAAGATTTACAAGGATGTTGCCAGGACTAGAGGGTCTGAGCTATAGGGAGAGGTTGAGCAGGCTGGGACTATTCCTTGGAGCGCAGGAGGATGAGGGGTGATCTTATAGAAGTGTATACAATTATGAGAGGAATAGATCGGGTAGATGCACAATCTATTGCCCAGAGAAGGTGAATTGAGAACCAGAGGACATAGGTTTAAGGTGACGGGGGAAAGATTTAATAGGAATCTAATAGGAATACTTTTTCACACAAAGGGTGTTGGGGGTATGGAACAAGCTGCCAGAGGAGGTAATTGAGGCTGGGACTATCCCAACATTGAAGAAACAGTTAGACAGTTATATGGACAGGACGGGTTTGGAGGGATATGGACCAAATGCAGGCAGGTGGATCTAGGTAGTTGGGACATGTTGGGCTGAAGGGCCTATTACTCGCTTCCATGTGCTCTAAGTTGTTTCGCAACCTGTGTGGGTTTTTATCAAAAGCCATCTGGAATTATAACTCGCCAACATCCACTTTCCTTGCTATCTAATCTACCTTGTATTTTCAAAGTACCTTGAAAAATATGTCTCATGTGATTTTTCTTTCATTAATGCAGAAGGGTGCTGTTCATTCTGTTTTTCTCTTCCTGGTTCTCTGTTCTTTCTTTCATTATAATTTTCATGAGTTTCCTTACCACTGATGTTGTACGATTAACTCTCTTAGTTACTTTTTTCTCCGTTTTTTCTAAAATAGCGTGGTCACTCTTAGCTACGGTTCAATGCCACATCATCCAGATTAGTGAATTGTTGCTATTAGTGCAGTGTTTTTATATTCCTGGTTCTAGTATTAATTGATTTTTGTGTACAATTATTCCCAACAAAGCTGAATTGTGAATTAAAGCTGATAAAGCTCGGGATCTCATCACTGAAACATTTCAAACCAAACCAGATCCTGGCATATCTCTGCTGCACCGGGCCTCTTCAGTTCCATCATGTTCTTCCCATAATATCCAGAACAGAATTGCACATAGTACTCCAATTATGGCCTAAGCCAAGTTTTATAAAGTCATACCGTGATCTTCATGTTCTTGTATTCCATGTCTTGGCCGATGAAGGCCAGCATAAAGTCATACAGCACTGAAGAAGGCCCTTCAGCCCAACTCATCCATGCCAAGATGTCCCATCCAAGCTAGTCCCATTCACCTGTATTTGGCCACATACCTCTAAACCTTTCCTATCCAAGTCCAAGTGTCTTTTAAATGTTGTTATTGTACCTACCTCAACTACGTCCGCTGGCAGCTTATTTCATATTTCCTCCCCACCCACCCCATCCGAATGTAAAAAGTTGTTCCTTGGGTTTCAACTAAATCTTTCCCCTCAAACCTTAAACATGCACTGCGATTCCCTTACCCTGGGTAAATGATTCTGTGCATTCACTCTATTAATTCCTCTCATGATTTTGTACACCTCCATAAGATCACCCCTTATCCTCCTGTGCTCCAAGGAACAAACTCCTAGCTTGCACAATCTCCCCTTGTTGCTCAGTCTCTTGGGTCCAGACTGGCAACATCCCCGTCCTCTTTGTCTTCCAAGGTTATCAGTATATGAGGCGATGAGGGGGGATCTTATAGAAACATATAAAATTATAAAAGGACTGGTCAAGCTAGATGCAGGAAAAATGTTCCCAATGTTGGGCGAATCCAGAACCGGGTGCCACATAAACATAGACAGAGACAAAGAAAATAGGTGCAGGAGGAGGCCATTCGGCCCTTCGAGCCAGCCCCGCCATTGAATGTGATCATGGCTGATCGTCCCCTATCAATAACCCGTGTCTGCCTTCTCCCCATATCCCTTGACTCCACTAGCCCCTAGAGCTCTGTCTGACTCACTCTTAAATCCACCCAGTGATTTGGCCTCCACTTCCCTCTGTGGAAGGGAATTCCATAAATTCACAACTCTCTGGATGAAAATATTTTTTCTCACCTCAGCCTTAAATGACCTCCCGTTTATTCTAAGTCTGGCCCCTGGTTCTGGACTCGCCCAACATTGGGAACATTTTTCCTGCATCTAGCTTGTCCAGTCATTTTATAATTGTATATGTTTCTACAAGATCCCCCTCATCCTTCTAAACTCCAGTGAATACAAGCCTAGTCTTTTCAATCATTCCTCATATGACAGTCCCGCCATCCCAGGGATCAATCTTGTGAACCTACGCTGCACTGCCTCAATCACAAGGATGTCCTTCCTCAAATTAGGAGACCAAAACTGTACACAATTGTCCAGATGTGGTCTCACCAGAGCCCTATACAACTGCAGGAGAACCTTTACTCCTATACTGAAATCCTCTTGTTATGAAGGCCAACATTCCATTAGCTTTCTTCACTGCCTGCTGTACCTGTAAGCCAACTTTCAGTGAACGGTGTACAAGGATGCCCAGGTCACGCTGCACCTCCCCCTTAATTAACCTGACCCCATTGAGATAATAATCTGCCCCCTTGTTTTTGCCGCCAAAGTGGATAACCTCACATTTATCTATATTATACTGCATCTGCCACGCATCTGCCCACTCACTCCACCTGTCCAGGTCACCCTGCAACCTCCTAACATCCTCTTCACAGTTCACACTGCCACCCAGCTTTGTGTCATCTGCAAACTTGCTAGTGTTGCTCCCAATTCCCTCCTCCAAATCATTAATACATATGGTAAACAGTTGCGGCCCCAACACCGAGCCTTGCGGCACTCCACTCGCCACTGCCTGCCATTCTGAAAAGGACCCGTTCACTCCTACTCTTTGCTTCCGTCCGGTCTGCCAACCAATTTTATATCCATGTCAACAGCCTACCCCCAACACCATGTGCTCTAATTTTAGTCACCAGTCTTCCGTGCGGGACCTTATCAAAGGCTTTCTGAAAGTCTAGATACACTACATCCACTGGCACCCCTTCATCCATTTTACTTGTCACATCCTCAAAAAATTCCAGAAGATTAGTCAAGCATGATTTCCCTTTCATAAATCCATGTTGACTTGGACTAATCCTTTTACTGCTATCCAAATGCTCCATTATTACATAGAATTACTTTGGTTTCAAAACGCGAAAGCTGCCTTTGGTTTCAAAACGCTAAAGCTGCCTTTGGTTTCAAAACGCTAAAGCCGCCTTTGGTTTGAAAACGTTAAAGCCGCCTTTGGTTTGAAAACGCTAAAGCCGCCTTTGGTTTGAAAACGCTAAAGCCGGCTTTGGTTCGAAAACGCTAAAACATAGAAAATAGGTGCCAGGGGAGGCCATTCGGCCCTTCGAGCCAGCACCGCCATTCATTGTGATCATGGCTGATCGTCCCCTATCAATAACCCGTACCTGCCTTCTCCCCATATCCCTTGACTCCACTAGCCGCTAGAGCTCTATCTAACTCTCTCTTAAATCCACCCAGAGACTTGGCTTCCACTGCCCTCTGTGGCAGGGAATTCCATAAATTCACAACTCTCTGGCTGAAAATGTTTTTTCTCACCTCAGTCTTAAATTACCTCCCCTTTATTCTAAGACTGTGGCCCCTGGTTCTGGACTCGCCCAACATTGGGAACATTTTTCCTGCATCTAGCTTGTCCAGTCATATTATAATTTTATATGTTTCTATCCGAAGTTCCTATTCAACTCTTCTGCCATTTCCTTGTTGCCCATAATAATTTCACCCGTGTCTGCCTTCAAGGGACCCACATTTGACTTTGCTACGCTTTTTCCCTTAATATTTCTAAAGAAGCTTTTACTGTCCTTCTTTATATTCCTGGACAGCTTCCCTTCGTACTTCATCTTTTCAGCCCTTATTGCCCGTTTTGTTTCCTTCTATTGTCCTATGAAAGTTTCCCAATCCTCTGGCTACCGGCTACTCGATGCTGTGTTATACATCTTTTCTTTTAGTTTTATTCTATCCCTGACTTCTCTTGTCAGCCACGGTTGCCTCCTACTTCCCTTAGAATCTTTCTTCCTATTTAGAATGAAATGATCCTGCGTCTTCCGGATTATGTTCCTGTTCGGTTGAAAGGAAACAGTAAAAATTGGAAAGAGCCCTGGTTTTCAAGGGAAATTGGACATCTTGTTCGGAAAAAGAGGGAGATCTACAATAATTATAGGCAGCATGAAGTAAATGAGGTGCTTGTGGAGTATAAGGAATGTAAAAAGAATCTTAAGAAATAAATTAGAAAAGCTAAAAGAAGATATGAGGTTGCTTTGGCAAGTAAGGTGAAAGTAAATCCAAAGGGTTTCTACAGCTATATTAATAGCAAAAGGATAACGAGGGATAAAATTGGTCCATTGGAGAACAGAGTGGGCAGCTATCTGCAGAGCCAAAGAGATGGGGGAGATATTGAACAATTTCTTTTCTTCGGTATTCACCAAGGAGAAGGATATTGAATTATGTGAGTAAGGGAAACGAGTAGAGTAGTTATGGATACTATGAGTTTCAAAGTAAAAGAAGTACTGACACTTTTGAAAAATATAAAAGTGGATAAGTCTCCAGGTCCTGACAGGATATTCCCTAGGACATTGAGGGAAGTTAGTGTAGAAATAGCCGGGGCTATGACAGAAATATTTCAAATGTCAGTAGAAACGGGAATAGTCCCCGAGGATTGGCGTACGGCGCATGTTGTTCCATTGTTTAAAAAGGGTTCTAAGAGTAAACCTAGCAATTATAGACCTGTTAGTTTGACTTCAGTGGTGGGCAAATTAATGGAAAAGATACTTAGAGATAATATATATAAGCATCTGGATAAACAGGGTCTGATTAGGAACAGTCAACATGGATTTGTGCCTGGAAGGTCATGTTTGACTAATCTTCTTGAATTTTTTGAAGAGGTTACTAGGGAAATTGACGAGGGTAAAGCAGTGGATGTTGTCTATATGGACTTTAGTAAGGCCTTTGACAAGGGTCCTCATGGAAGGTTGGTTAAGAAGGTTAAACTGTTGGGTATAAATGCAGGAATAGCAAGATGGATTCAGCAGTGGCTGAATGGGAGAAGCCAGAGGGTAATGGTGGATGGCTGTTTGTCGGGTTGGAGGCAGGTGACTAGTGGGGTGCCTCAGGGATCTGTGTTGGGTCCTTTGTTGTTTGTCATGTACATCAATGATCTGGATGAAGGGGTGGTAAATTGGATTAGTAAGTATGCAGATGATACCAAGATAGGGGGTGTTGTGGATAATGAAGAGGATACCAAAGTCTACAGAGTGATTTAGGCCATTTGGAAAAATGGGCTGAAAGATGGCAGATGGAGTTTAATGCTGATAAATGTGAGGTGTTACACCTTGGCAGGACAAATCAAAATAGGACGTACATGATAAATGGTAGGGAATTGAAGAATACAGTTGAACAGAGGGATCTGGGAATAACCGTGCATAGTTCCTTGAAGGTGGAATCTCATATAGATAGGGTGGTAAAGAAAGCTTTTGGTATGCTAGCCTTTATAAATCAGAGCATTGCGTATAGAAGCTGGGATGTAATGTTAAAATTGTACAAGGCATTGGTGAGACCAAATCTGGAGTATGGTGTACAATTTTGGTCGCCCAATTATAGGAAGGATGTCAACAAAATAGAGAGAGTACAGAGGAGATTTACTAGAATGTTGCCTGGGTTTCAACAACTAAGTTACAGAGATAGGTTGAATAAGTTAGGTCTTTATTCTCTGGAGCGCAGAAGGTTAAGGGGGGACTTGATAGAGGTCTTTAAAATGATGAGAGGGATAGACAGAGTTGATGTGATCAAGCTTTTCCCTTTGAGAATAGGGAAGATTCAAACAAGAGGACATGACTTCAGAATTAAGGGACAGAAGTTTAGGGGTAACATGAGGGGGAACTTCTTTACTCAGAGAGTGGTAGCGGTGTGGAATGAGCTTCCAGTGGAAGTGGTGGCGGCAGGTTCGTTGGTATCATTTAAGAATAAATTGGATAGGCATATGGATGAGAAGGGAATGGAGGGTTATGGTATGAGTGCAGGCAGGTGGAACTAAGGGAAAAAAATTGTTCGGCGCGGACTTGTAGGGCCGAGATGGCCTGTTTCCGTGCTGTAATTGTTATATGGTTATATGGTTATATGGTTATGCCCAGAAATTCCTGTCATTGTTGTTCCACCGTCATTCCTGCTAGGATCCCTTTCCAGTCTACATTGGCCAGCTCCCCTCTCATGCCTTCATAGTCCCCTTTGTTCAACTGCATCACTGCCACTTCCGATTTAACGTTCTCCTTCTCAAATAAAGCCGCCTTTGGTTTCAAAAAGCTCAAGTTGCCTTTGGTTTCAAAACACTAAAGCCACCTTTGGTTTCAAAACGCTAAAGCTGCCGGCTATTGAACCCAACCCCGTCAAAAGCGAAATGGATACAAAAAGCCGCTGTAACTCAGTGGGTCGGGCAGCATCTCTGGAGTCTGAAGAAGGGCGTTGTCCTGAAATGTCACCCATTCCTTCTCTCCAGAGGCACCGCCCGACCCGCTGAGTTACTCTAGCTTTTTGTATCTATCATTGGTTTAAAATACCATCTCCATTTCCTTCCCACACACACGTTTCAAGCAAATCGAATGCTCCCATCAAACAGACAGAATCAGGTCAATGATTATGATCAAGAGATGGACAGACCCATCCATGGACCCACGCTGCTGACTGACCTTCACTCCACAAACCCAAAGCTCAGAGCCACGGTGAACCTGGTGCAAAGATTAGTCAACCTAGGGTACAGGATCAGAGGGCTGTTCTGTGGATGTATCTGGGGTAGAGTGTGGGCAGGCTATCTTGTAGTCTGTGGATCGAAGAGCCGAATGGCCTACTCCTGCACCATTTGTCTATGTTTATTTCTGTTTCTAGTGGGTTTAACTGGGGTACTACAAGTGGGTTGGCCTGTGGTGGGTTTACCTGGGGTACAATAAATGGGTTATCATTTTTTAAGTTTAGTTTAAAGACACAGCACTGAAACAGGCCCTTTGGCCCACCTAGTCAGCACCGGCCAACGATTCCCGCCCACTAACACTACCCTACACAGACTAGGGTCATAGAGTAATACAGTTTGGAAACAGGCCTTTTGGCCCAACTTGCCCACACCGACCAACAATGTTCCAGCTACACTAGTCCCACTTGACTGCCCTTAGTCCATATTCCTCCAAACCTGTCCTATCCATGTACCTATCTAATTGTTTTTTTAAAACGATGGGATGGTCTCAGCCTCAACTACCTCCTCTGGCAACTTGTTCCATACACCCACCACCTTATGTGTGAAAACATTACCCTTTGGATTCCTATTAAATCTTTTCCCCTTCACCTTGAACATATGTCCTCTGGTCCTCGATTCCCCTACTCTGGGCAAGAAACTGTGCATCTACCCGATCTATTCCTCTCATGATTTTGTATACCTTTATAAGATCTCCCCTCATCCTGCTGCGCTCCATGGAATAGAGACCCAGCCTACTCAACCTCTCCCCATAGCTCACACCCTCTAGTCCTGGCAACATTCTCGTAAATCTTCTCTGAACCCTTTCAAGCTTGACAATATTTTCCCTATAACATGGTGCCCCAAACTGAATGCAATATTCTAAATGCGGTCTCACCAACGTCTTATACAACTGCAACATGACCTCCCAGTTTCCACAATCAAATCTCTGACTGATAAAGGCCAATGTGCCAAATCCTTTTTGACCACCTTATCTACGTGCGACTTGATCCTCAAGGAACCATGAACCTATACTCCTAGATCCCTCTGCTTTACAACACTAACCAGAGGCCTACCATTTACTGTGAAGGTCCTGCCCTTGTTCAATGTCCCAAAATGCAACATCTCACACATCTCTGTATTAAATCTTAAACCTAATCGAACTGTGGTCACTGGACCCAAAAGGCTCCTCCACACACACTTCATTAACTTGCCTTCCCAATTTCCCAATACTAGATCCAGTGTTGCCCTCTCACATGTGGGGGCCACCACATACTGCTTAAGAAAACTCTCCTGAACACGTTTGAGGAATTGCACCCCCATTTAAATCCTTCACGCTATGATATCCCCAGTCTATATTGGGAAAGTTAAAATCCCCTACTACAACAACCTTATTTAACCAGCAGCTGTCTCCTGGCACATTTGTTCTTCTAATTCCCGTTGACTATTCGGGGGTCTGTAGTACACCCCCAACAAGGCGATCATCCCTTTCTTGTTCCTCAGCTCCACCCATATAGCTTCACTAAACGAACCGTCCGTAATGTCACCTCTGAACACTGCCGTGACATCCTCCTTACCCAACAATGCAAACCCCTCCTCTTTTTCCCTCACCCCTGTCTGCCCTGAAGCTCCTGTACCCCGGGAACATTGAGCTGCCAGTCCTGCCCCTCCCTTAAGCAGGTTTCAGTCATGGCTACAAGGTCCCAGTCGCTCGTACCTATCCATGCCCTCAGCTCATCTGCCTTCCCCGTCAGGCCCCTTTACGTGCAGTATAAACCAACCCTCCTTCCTCGATCTCTGCCTTTCACCTGCCTATTCTGACCGGGATACTGATTGTGGATGATCAGCCATGATCACATTGCTGGCTTGAAGGGCTGAATAGCCCACTCCTGCACCTATGGTCTATTGTCTATTGATCGGTGGTTCAGTGTGACTGGGTGTCCTGTGGGAGGGTGTGTTCAGTACAGAGGTGGGGAGGAGATGGAGGATGCAGTGGGGATGGGTGTGACCAGGTGGAGGAAGGGAGTCTGTGGATCCCCGGAGCACGTACCTGGACAGAGTAAAGACATCGATCAAGGAGATGGCCGTTGTTAACTGGTACCAAGCTGTGCCCAACCACCAGTACACCAGGGGCAGAGCTTTTTCTGAAAGAGACAGCAACACAATATTAGACAACGTTGGGCCCCGATGCTTCACATCAGCGGAAGCGGAGAGAGCTCAGACTCTCCAACATGGAACGCACTGATACTGTGGAACCACGTCAGGCTGAGAGACCTTCTCCCCTGCAGGGACCACCACAGAAAGTCCACCGCAAGCTGGTGGCAGGAGAACCCAGGGGAGCTTTTGGGAACCTAAGAAAAAAATAGGTTACAGGGATATCAACGGGACAACAGCACTGATGGCTCGTTTCCAACTAAAACTGAGATACTGTAGTATCCGACGTGCACCAGTGACCGCAATACTTTAAACCAAGGAGAAGCCCTTAACCAGTATGTTGGAGGGAAGGGTTAAGGCTTTAAGAACACTGCTGTCAAAATATCATAAGTGATAGGAGGAGAATTAGTCCATTCGGCCCATCAAGTCTACTCCGACATTCCATCATGGCAGAACTATCTCTCCCTGCTGACCCCATTCTCTTGTGTTCTGCCCGTAACCCCTGTACTAATGAAGAATCTGTCTATCTCTGCCTTAAATATATCGACTGACTTGGCCTCCACAGCCTTCAGTGGCAATGAATTCCACTGATTCACCAGCCTCTGACTAAAGAAATGTGCCGGTGCCCTGCTTCCACCCCCTGCGCTGCCCTCCGCGGACACGTACCGACGGGCTCCTGCCAGCCGCTGCTGCTGCTGAGGTGCAGAGAGCGCTGAGAGCGCTTGGAGGAGTTGCTGATAACCATATAACATATAATATAACCATATAACAATTACAGCACGGAAACAGGCCATCTCGACCCCTCTAGTCCGTGCCGAACACATAATCTCCCCTAGTCCCATATACCTGCGCTCAGACCATAACCCTCCATTCCTTTCCCATCCATATAACTATCCAATTTATTTTTAAATGATAAAAACGAACCTGCCTCCACCACCTTCACTGGAAGCTCATTCCACACAGCTACCACTCTCTGAGTAAAGAAGTTCCCCCTCATGTTACCCCTAAACTTCAGTCCCTTAATTCTCAAGTCATGTCCCCTTGTTTGAATCTTCCCTACTCTCAGTGGGAAAAGCTTTTCCACGTCAACTCTGTCTATCCCTCTCATCATTTTAAAAACCTCTATCAAGTCCCCCCTTAACCTTCTGCGCTCCAAAGAATAAAGCCCTAACTTGTTCAACCTTTCTCTGTAACTTAGTTGCTGAAACCCAGGCAACATTCTAGTAAATCTCCTCTGTACTCTCTCTATTTTGTTGACATCCTTCCTATAATTAGGCGACCAAAATTGTACACCATACTCCAGAATTGGCCTCACCAATGCCTTGTACAATTTTAACATTACATCCCAACTTCTATACTCAATGCTCTGATTTATAAAGGCCAGCACACCAAAAGCTTTCTTTACCACCCTATCTACATGAGATTCCACTTTCATGGAACTGTGCACAGTTATTCCCAGATCCCTTTGTTCACCTACATTCTTCAATTCCCTACCATTTACCATGTACGTCCTATTTTGATTTGTCCTGCCAAGATGTAGCACCTCACACTTATCAGCATTAAACTCCATCTGCCATCTTTCAGCCCACTCTTCCAACTGGCATAAATCTCTCTGTAGACTTTGAAACTCTACTTCATTACCCGCAACCCCACCTATCTTAGTATCATCTGCATACTTACTAATCCAATTTACCACACCATCGTCCAGATCATTGATGTACATGACAAACAACAGTGGACCCAACACAGATCCCTGTGGCACCCCACTCGTCACTGGCCTCCAACCTGACAAACAACCATCCACCATTACTCTCTGGCATCTCCCATTCAGCCACTGTTGAATCCATCTTGCTACTCCACCATTAATACCCAACCATTGAACCTTCTTAACCAACCTTCCATGAGGAACCTTGTCAAAGGCCTTACTGAAGTCCATATACACAACATCCACTGCTTTACCCTCATCAATTTCCCGAGTAACATCTTCAAAAAATTCAAGAAGATTAGTTAAACATGACCTTCCAGGCACAAATCCATGTTGACTGTTCCTAATCAGACCCTGTTTATCCAGATGCTTATATATATTATCTCTAAGTATTCTTTCCATTAATTTGCCCACCACTGACGTCAAACTAACAGGTCTATAATTGCTAGGTTTACTCTTAGACCCCTTTTTAAACAATGGAACAACATGCGCAGTACGCCAATCCTCCGGCACTATTCCCGTTTCTAATGACATTTGAAATATTTCTGCCATAGCCCCTGCTATTTCTACACTAACTTCCCTCAATGTCCTAGGGAATATCCTGTCCGGACCTGGAGACTTATCCACTTTTGTATTTCTCAAAAGTGTCAGTACTTCCTCTTCTTTGATCCTCATAGTTTCCATAGCTACTCTACTTGTTTCCCTTACCTCACATAATTCAATATCCTTCTCCTTGGTGAATACCGAAGAAAAGAAACTGTTCAATATCTCCCCCATCTCTTTTGGCTCTGCAGATAGTTGGCCACTCTGACTCTCTAATGGACCAATTTTATCCCTCGTTATCCTTTTGCTATTAATATAGCGGTAGAAACCCTTCGGATTTACTTTTACCTTACTTGCCAAAGCAACCTCATATCTTCTTTTAGCTTTTCTAATTTCTTTCTTTTCTTTCTTGTGCAACCTGAAACTGTTGACTGAACTGTTGGACGGTGAACGTTTGACACCAGGCACAGGTCCCGGCCTCTTGCTGTTTGACCTTTTCTTGTGCAACCTGAAACGATAAAGGGCAATGATTTAGGACGGAGGCAGACCAGGACTGCGAAAGAGAAGCAAAAAAGTAACGATGATAAATGAGAATGAGAAGCTGGTGCGACTTGGGTAGGGGAGGGATGGAGAGAGTCGCTTGTCAGAGCTAGGAAAGGGGGGGGGGGGGAAGAAGATTGTTTCACACGGGGAAGGAATATCATGATTCTCTCTCTCCCTCTCCCCTCCTCAAGGAACTGCAGATGCTGGTTTATAACAAAAAGTCACAAAGTGCTGGAGTAACTCAGCGGGTCAGGCAGCGCCTGTTCACGTTCCCTCCAACATCCCTCATGAGCCCATCAACCGAATGGCTTGATCAACAACTTATTGGCATGGCAACCCTGCCCTTGGCCTATGGAAGTTATACCCTGCATCCAATCATCCTCCACCTGAGATTCCAAGCAGGAAAGAAGAGGCTGTTGGAACTTTCCTTGAGGTTTTGTCGAGAAGTTTTTCCTGTAGGGAAAGGTTCAGTTGGGGTTGGGGGGAGGGAGGAATGGGAGGGAAGGTGGGGGGCGATTGGGAGGGGAGGCCGTGCTGCAGGAGGAGAGGGTAGGGGGGGTGGGGGGAGAGTTGGAGTTGTGATACACAGCTCCCTGAGTGAGGTACGAGGGTGGAGGCTGCATCTTTACTGTTAGAAAGGAGCATAGCTCAGAGAGGAAAGAACGAGAGGGAGGGGGGGAACGAGACAAGAGAGAGTTGGAGAGACACACCTGACGGGAGTCTCCATGTAAGAGGGAGCGCCGGATTTGGTGGAGCCACCGCTGCTGCTGGAGGCGTCGTCGTTGTGCTGGTTGTAGCCGTTGGTGGCCAGACGGGGACTGAGGAGGATGCTATGAGAATGCAGGGTGACTTGGACAGGTTGGGTGTGTGGACAGATGCATAGCAGATGCAGCTTAACGTGGATAAATGTGAGGTTATCCACTTTGGTCACAAAAACAGGAAGGCAGAATATCTAAATGGTTTCAAGTTGGTAAAAGGGGAAGTACAACGGGATCTGGGGGTCCTTGTTCATCAGCCAATGAAAGTAACCATGCAGATACAGGAGGCAGTGATGAAAGCAAATGGCATGTTGGCCTTCATAACAAGAGTAGTTAAGTATTGGAGCAAAGAGGTCCTTCTGCAGTTGTACAGGCCCTAGTGAGACCATACCTGGAGTATTGTGTGGAGTTTTGATCTCTAAAATTGAGGAAGGACATTCTTGCTATTGAGGGAGTGCAACGTAGGTTCACAAGGTTGTTTCGCGGGATGGCGGGACTGTCATATGCTGAGAGAATGGAGCGGCTGGGCTTGTATACTCTGGAATTTAGAAGTATGTAAGGGGATCTTATTGAAACAAATAAGATTATTAAGGGTTTGGACACGCTAGAGGCAGGAAACATGTTCAAGATGTTCGGTGAGTCCAGAACCAAGGGCCTCAGTTTAAGAATAAGGGGTAAGCCATTTAGAATGGAGATGAGGACATACTTTTTCACACAGAGTTGTGAGTCTGTGGAATTATCTGCCTCAGAGGGCGGTGGAGGCCGGTTCACTGGATACTTTCAAGAGAGAGCTAGATAGGGCTCTTGAAGATAGAGGAGTTAGGGAATATGGGGAGAAGGCAGGAACTGGGTACTGATTGTGGAAAATCAGCCATGATCACATTGAATGGTGGTGCTGGCTTGAAGTGCCGAATAGTCTACTCCTGCACCTATTATTGGGGAATCTACAACTAGGGGACAGAGGCGTGGGTGACAGGAGATGGATTTTACGGGCAACCTGAGGGGCAACCTTTCCAACAGAGAGTGGAGGGTGGGTGAATTTGTGGAATTCATTGCCACAGAAGGCTGTGGAGGCCGTCAATGGATATTATTAAGGCAGAGATAGGTAGATTCTTGATTGGTACGGGTGTAAGGAGATATGGGGAGGAAATGGGGTTCAGAGCAAGAGATAGATCAGCCATGATTGAATGGGGAAGTAGGCTTGATGGGCCGAATGGCCTAATTCTTCTCCAGTCACTTATGAACTAATGAAACTGGGGTACTGTCCAATTCACCTCCACCCCATTGTGCACATTGGACAGTCTCTGGAACTGATGCACTACAATGCTGAGAACTATATTCTGCACTCTGTATCTTCCCCTTTGCTCGACCTATTGAACTTGATTTGGCTTGATTGTATTGATGAACATTTTGTATCTGATTTGATTGGATAGCTTACAAAACAAAGCTTTTCACTGTACGCCAGCACATGTAACAATACTAAAGTGAAACCTGAGGTACAGAAAGGATCCAGGATCCTTGGCCCATCGAGTCTATGCTGACCATCAATCTCCCTTTTATACTCTATTTTGGAGTTGCACGATCTTCACTGGTTCGTCTCCAGTTGGTTCAAAATGCTGCTGCTCGCCTTTTAACTGGAACTCGAAAGAGGGAGCACATAACGCCAATTCTGGCCTCCCTCCACTGGCTCCCGGGGCACTTTCGAGTTCATTTTAAAATTCTTTTATTTGTTTATAAATCTCTAAATGGGCTCGCCCCGCCTTACCTCTCTGAACTGCTCCACCCATACGCTCCTGCCCGGTGTCTCAGGTCAGCTGATCAGCTGCTCCTGGAGGTACCGAGGTCTAAGCGAAAGCTCAGAGGGGATAGAGCCTTCTCTGTTGCTGCTCCGGCACTCTGGACCATCCTGCCGTTGCACATCAGACAGGCCCCCTCACTGTCCATCTTCAAAACCAGTATTAAAACACATTTATATTCCTTGGCTTTTTTTGACACTGCTTGACACTTTGCTCCTGTTTTTAGTGCTTTTAATGTTTTTAATTTTATTGTTTTTACTCTTTCGTTTAATGTTTTTATTGTTATGTAATAATTTCTTGTCCATGATTAGTCATGTACAGCACTTTGTTGCAACTGTGGTTGTTTTTAAAGTGCTCTATAAATAAAGTTATTATTATTATCTAACACATGGCTGCCTGCGCCCGCTGCCTGAACGGAAGGTAGTCACAAATGCTTGAACAATCACCAATCCCCCTGCCCCTCGCTCTTCCCCCACTGGCCAGTAAACCCATTCCATTTCCATAATTTCTCCAGTTTCTTTGAGAAGTTTCACCGCATCTGCTTCCTTCTCTGTTTCAGAGCAAATGTGACCAAAAACCAAGAAACCCAGAGGCAGCGCTGGTTGTTTCCTATCACTTGAGAGTTTAGGTACAGTGCGGAAACAAGCCTTCGACCCAACGAGTCCACACCGACCAGCAATCCCCGCACATTAACTCTACCCTACACACACTAGGGACAATTTTACATTGATACAAAGCCAATTAACCAACAAGTCTGTATGTCTTTGGAGCTTGGGAGGAAACGGAAGATCTTGGAGAAAACCCACGCGGTCTCGAGGAGAACATACAAACTCTGTGAATACAGCACCTGTAGTCGGGATCGAACCCTGGTCTCTGACGCTGCAAGCGCTGTAAGGCAGCAACTCTACACTGCGCCACCGTGCCACCCTTTCAAACCTGCACTGTCAACACAGTGACCTTGTCGTCCTTACTCATGACCTCCTCACTCACTATCCTTTGTGATTTTACACGTCTCCCCCAACCCCTCCTACTCACCCCCACCGGCCTATCCACATGGCTTGTGTAGGAAGGAACTGCAGATGCTGCTTTACAACAAAGATGGACACAAAATGCTGGAGAAACTCAGCGGGACAGGCATCATCACTGGAGCGAAGGAATGGGTGACGTTTCCTGTCGAGATCCTTCTTCAGACTGATGTCAGGAGAGTGGGAGATATCCTTATCTAAACACTTATAGATTTCCTTGTCTATACACTTCCTTATCTACCTCCCACTCCCCTGTATTTGTCTGAAGAAGCGTCTAGACCAGAAACGTCACCCATTCCTTCTCTCCAGAGATGCTGCCTGTCCTGTAGAGTTACTCCAGCATTTTGTGTCTATCGAAGACAATACAGAGACCAGACAATCCAACTGGAACCAAGTGGAGCTTTACAGCCCCCACCTGAGTGTGAGCCCATAAACAAGGCTTCCTCAACAGTCTAAAGGGCCTGTCCCACTTACGCTATTTTTTTCGGCGACTGCCGGCACCCGTCATAGTTGCAGCAGGTCGCCAAAAACGTTCAACACGTTGAAGATCCAGCGGCGACCAGGAAAAGGTACGACTCTTTGGACGACTATTCACGACCACACAGGCGTCACGTGTCGACAGGTCTGGAGCCATGGGATGGAGAGGCTGAGGCTGCGGTCTGGGGGAGGTTCTTGCCCCAGGTCCCGCTCCTCTCCCTGCCAACGGGCACGGAGCAGCAGCCCCCGGACCCCACACCGGCTCGAACCCCAGCCCAGGGCCCGGAGCCGCACTCAGGGCCCATCCGTGTCTGTGTCTGCTCCTCAGCGACCAAAGCCCGGGCCCGGCTACAGCCCCGAAGCTCGGCCCACACCAGGCATCTTCCTTCACCTTCCCTCTTCTTTCCCCTCTCCTCCTCCCTCAATCACCTCTCCCTCCCTCAGTCACTCCCTTCCTCCCTCCATAACCCCTCTCCCTGCCTGCCTGCTTCCCCCACTCCTCACCTCTACCCTATCCCACCCCACACGATGTTTAATGTCAATGAGATTCGGATTCCCTGTGTGACGTTATTGTGAATGAAAACGGGAGAATTAGAATGAAACAGATTTTGTTTAGAATTTGATGTCAATGAGATTCGGGATTCCATCGTGATGTCATTGACAGGCAGGGCAAGTGGAAGCGGCTTTAAAAGTAGTTTTTGTAAAGTTACAAATGACAATAACTTGTACAATACGTCTTTAAAGTGTGCGGTTGGTTCATTCAGCGGTGCGGCGCCCCTGGGCTCTGACAGCGCTGCCGTGGGTCGGTGTTTAAGGGGAGGCAGTCAAGGGGGTGAGGCTGGGAGCCGCCCCCGTCCGCAGGGCCCCCGGCGCCGGGAGGAGCGGTCACCTGTGCGGGGCCAGGGACCGACACGACAGACAGACAGACAGACAGACAGACTCACCGAGTGATGGTCCCTGCGGGGTCCGAGCTGCAAAAGCTTCGCCGCGGCGCCGGGAACAAGGAGCGGGAGCGTGGCCACTTCACCCACTCCCCTTCTGGTCGCCACCCGTCCCCGCCGCACCTAGAGTATAATATAGTATAGTAGATGATGGTAGGGTAGAGTATAGCTGAGCTGAGCAGAGCAGACACCAGACACGACCTCCTCCAACGCCGTCTGTCTGTGTCTATGTCCCGCCCCTGGTGCCGCTGCATATTGTCTGCATCGTTCAAAATGCTACATTCTAGTGTTAGTTTGTGTCGCGGCTTCACCCCACCGGGGGGTGGGGACAGGAACCGTGAAAACTGCGGCACCACCACCCCCACGTTCCAACCAGCACCACCCTCCCTGATACCCACCTCCACACTGGAGAGAAGGAATGGGTGACGTTTCTGGTCTAGACGCTTCTTCAGACAAATACACTGCTGTCAAAAGATCATAAGTGATAGGAGGAGAATTAGTCCATTCGGCCCATCAAGACTACTCCGACATTCCACCATGGCAGAACTATCTCTCCCTGCTGACCCCATTCTCCTGTGTTCTGCCCGTAACCCCTGTACTAATGAAGAATCTGTCTATCTCTGCCTTAAATATATCGACTGACTTGGCCTCCACAGCCTTCAGTGGCAATGAATTCCACTGATTCACCAGCCTCTGACTAAAGAAATGTGCCGGTGCCCTGCTTCCACCCCCTGCGCTGCCCTCCGCGGACACGTACCGACGGGCTCCTGCCAGCCGCTGCTGCTGACGAGGTGCAGAGCGCGCTGAGAGCGCTTGGAGGAGTTGCTGATGTTGCTGATGTAGCTACTCAGACTGTTGACTGAACTGTTGGACGGTGAAAGTTTGACACCAGGCACAGGTCCCGGCCTCTTGCTGTTTGACCTTTTCTTGTGCAACCTGAAACGATAAAGGGCAATGATTTAGGATGGAGGCAGACCAGGACTGCGAAAGAGAAGCAAAAAAAGTAACGATGATAAAGGAGAATGAGAAGCTGGTGCGACTTGGGTAGGGAAGGGATGGAGAGAGTCGCTTGTCAGAGCTAGGAAAGGGGGGGGGGGGGGAAGAAGATTGTTTCACACGGGGAAGGAATATCATGATTCTCTCTCTCCCTCCCCCCTCCTCAAGGAACAGCAGATGCTGGTTTATAACAAAAAGTCACAAAGTGCTGGAGTAACTCAGCGGGTCAGGCAGCGCCTGTTCACGTTCCCTCCAACATCCCTCATGAGCCCATCAACTGAATGGTTTGATCAACAACTTATTGGCACGGCAACCCTGCCCTTGGCCTATGGAAGTTACACCCTACATCCAATCATCCTCCACCTGAGATTCCAAGCATGAAAGAAGAGGCTGTTGGAACTTTCCTTGAGGTTTTGTCGAGAAGTTTTTCCTGTAGGGAAAGGTTCAGTTGGGGTTGGGGGGAGGGAGGAATGGGAGGGAGGGTGGGGGGCGATTGGGAGGGGAGGCCGTGCTGCGAGAGGAGAGGGTAGGGGGGGTGGGGGGAGAGTTGGAGTTGTGATACACAGCTCCCTGAGTGAGGTACGAGGGTGGAGGCTGCATCTTTACTGTTAGAAAGGAGCATAGCTTAGAGAGGAAAGAACGAGAGGGAGAGTGGGGAACGAGACAAGAGAGAGTTAGAGAGACATACCTGACGGGAGTCTCCATGTAAGAGGGAGTGCCGGATTTGGTGGAGCCACCGCTGCTGCTGGAGGCGTCGTCGTTGTGCTGGTTGTAGCCGTTGGTGGCCAGACGGGGACTGAGGAGGATGCTATGAGAATGCAGGGTGACTTGGACAGGTTGGGTGAGTGGGCAGATGCATAGCAGATGCAGTTTAACGTGGATAAATGTGAGGTTATCCACTTTGGTCACAAAAACAGGAAGGCAGATTATCTAAATGGTGTCAAGTTGGGAAAAGGGGAAGTACAACGGGATCTGGGGGTCCTTGTTCATCAGTCAATGAAAGTAACCATGCAGATACAGGAGGCAGTGATGAAAGCAAATGGCATGTTGGCCTTCATAACAAGAGTAGTTAAGTATTGGAGCAAAGAGGTCCTTCTGCAGTTGTACAGGGCCCTAGTGAGACCATACCTGGAGTATTGTGTGGAGTTTTGATCTCTAAAATTGAGGAAGGACATTCTTGCTATTGAGGGAGTGCAACGTAGGTTCACAAGGTTAATTCGCGGGATGGCGGGACTGTCATATGCTGAGAGAATGGAGCGGCTGGGCTTGTATACTCTGGAATTTAGAAGTATGTAAGGGGATCTTATTGAAACAAATAAGATTATTAAGGGTTTGGACACGCTAGAGGCAGGAAACATGTTCAAGATGTTCGGTGAGTCCAGAACCAGGGGCCTCAGTTTAAGAATAAGGGGTAAGCCATTTAGAATGGAGATGAGGACATACTTTTTCACACAGAGTTGTGAGTCTGTGGAATTCTCTGCCTCAGAGGGTGGTGGAGGCCGGCTCACTGGATACTTTCAAGAGAGAGCTAGATAGGGCTCTTGAAGATTGAGGAGTTAGGGAATATGGGGAGAAGGCAGGAACTGGGTACTGATTGTGGAAAATCAGCCATGATCACATTGAATGGCGGTGCTGGCTTGAAGTGCCGAATAGTCTACTCCTGCACCTATTATTGGGGAATCTACAACTAGGGGACAGAGGCGTGGGTGACAGGAGAATGATTTTACGGGCAACCTGAGGGGCAACCTTTCCAACAGAGAGTGGAGGGTGGGTGAATTTGTGGAATTCATTGCCACAGAAGGCTGTGGAGGCCGTCAATGGATATTATTAAGGCAGAGATAGGTAGATTCTTGATTGGTACGGGTGTAAGGAGATATGGGGAGGAAATGCGGTTCGGACATAGAGATAGATCAGCCATGATTGAATGGCGAAGTAGACTTGATGGGCCGAATGGCCTAATTCTTCTCCAGTCACTTATGAACTAATGAAACTGGGGTACTGTCCAATTCACCTCCACCCCATTGCGCACATTGGACAGTCTCTGGAACTGATGCACTACAATGCTGAGGACTATATTCTGCACTCTGTATCTTCCCCTTTGCTCGACCTATTGAACTTGATTTGGCTTGATTGTATTGATGAACATTTTGTATCTGATTTGATTGGATAGCTTACAAAACAAAGCTTTTTACTGTACGCCAGCACATGTAACAATACTAAAGTGAAACCTGAGGTACAGAAAGGATCCAGGAGCCTTGACCCATCGAGTCCATGTGACCATCAATCTCCCTTTTATACTCTATTTTGGAGTTGCACGATCTTCACTGGTTCGTCTCCAGTTGGTTCAAAATGCTGCTGCTCGCCTTTTAACTGGAACTCGAAAGAGGGAGCACATAACGCCAATTCTGGCCTCCCTCCACTGGCTCCCGGTGCACTTTCGAGTTCATTTTAAAATTATTTTATTTGTTTATAAATCTCTAAATGGGCTCGCCCCGCCTTACCTCTCTGAACTGCTCCACCCATACGCTCCTGCCCAGCGTCTCAGGTCAGCTGATCAGCTGCTCCTGGAGGTACCGAGGTCTAAGCAGAAGCTCAGAGGGGATAGAGCCTTCTCTGTTGCTGCTCCGGCACTCTGGAACATCCTGCCGTTGCACATCAGACAGGCCCCCTCACTGTCCATCTTCAAAACCAGTATTAAAACACATTTATATTCCTTGGCTTTTGACACTGCTTGACACTTTGCTCCTGTTTTTAGTGCTTTTAATGTTTTTAATTTTTATTTTTTTACTCTTTCGTTTAATGTTTTTATTGTTATGTAATAATTTCTTGTCCATGATTAGTCATGTACAGCACTTTGTTGCAACTGTGGTTGTTTTTAAAGTGCTCTATAAATAAAGTTATTATTATTATCTAACACATGGCTGCCTGCGCCCGCTGCTTGAGCGGAAGGTAGTCACAAATGCTTGAACAATCACCAATCCCCCTGCCCTTCGCTCTTCCCCCACTGGCCAGTAAACCCATTCCATTTCCATAATTTCTCCAGTTTCTTTGAGAAGTTTCACCGCATCTGCTTCCTTCTCTGTTTCAGAGCAAATGTGACCAAAAACCAAGAAACCCAGAGGCAGCGCTGGTTGTTTCCTATCACTTGAGAGTTTAGGTACAGTGCGGAAACAAGCCTTCGACCCAACGAGTCCACACTGACCAGCAATCCCCGCACATTAACTCTACCCTACACACACTAGGGACAATTTTACATTTATACAAAGCACGGCACGGACTTGTAGGGCCGAGATGGCCTGTTCCTGTGCTGTAATTGTTATATGGTTATATGGTTATACAAAGCAATTAACCAACAAGTCTGTATGTCTTTGGAGCTTGGGAGGAAACGGAAGACCTTGGAGAAAACCCACACGGTCTTGAGGAGAACATACAAACTCTGTAAATACAGCACCTGTAGTCGGGATCGAACCCTGGTCTCTGACGCTGCAAGCGCTGTAAGGCAGCAACTCTACACTGCGCCACCGTGCCACCCTTTTAAACCTGCACTGTCAACACAGTGACCTTGTCGTCCTTACTCATGACTTCTCCTCACTCACTATCCTTTGTGATTTTACACGTCTCCCCCAACCCCTCCTAATCACCCCCACCGGCCTGTCCACATGGCTTGTGTAGGAAGGAACTGCAGATGCTGCTTTACACTAAAGATGGACACAAAATGCTGGAGAAACTCAGCGGGACAGGCATCATCACTGGAGCGAAGGAATGGGTGACGTTTCCTGTCGAGATCCTTCTTCAGACTGATGTCAGGAGAGTGGGAGATATCCTTATCTATACACTTATAGATTTCCTTGTCTATACACTTCCTTATCTGCCTCCCACTCCCCTGTATTTGTCTGAAGAAGCGTCTAGACCAGAAACGACACCCATTCCTTCTCTCCAGAGATGCTGCCTGTCCTGTTGACTTACTCCAGGATTTTGTGTCTATCTAAGACAATACAGAGACCAGACAATCCAACTGGAACCAAGTGGAGCTTTACAGCCCCCACCTGACTGTGAGCCCATAAACAAGGCTTCCTCAACAGTCTAAAGGGCCTGTCCCACTTACGCTATTTTTTTCGGCGACTGCCGGCACCCGTCATAGTCGCAGCAGGTCGCCAAAAATGTTCAACACGTTGAAGATCCAGCGACGACCAGGAAAAGGTACGACTCTTTGGACGACTATTCACGACCATACAGGCGTCACGTGTCGACAGGTCTGGAGCCATGGGAGGGAGAGGCTGAGGCTGCGGTCTGGGGGAGGTTCTTGCCCCAGGTCCCGCTCCTCTCCCTGCCCACGGGCTCGGAGCAGCAGCCCCCGGACCCCACACCGGCTCGAACCCCAGCCCAGGGCCCGGAGCCGCACTCAGGGCCCAGACAGTGTCTGTGTCTGCTCCTCAGTGACCAAAGCCCGGGCCCGGCTACAGCCCCGAGGCTCGGCCCACACCAGGCATCTTCCTTCACCTTCCCTCTTCTTTCCCCTCTCCTCCTCCCTCAATCACCTCTCCCTCCCTCAGTCACTCCCTTCCTCCCTCCATAACCCCTCTCCCTGCCTGCCTGCTTCCCCCACTCCTGACCTCTACCCTATCCCACCCCACACGATGTTTAATGTCAATGAGATTCGGATTCCCTGAGTGACGTTATTGTGAATGAAAACGGGAGAATTAGAATGAAACAGATTTTGTTTAGAATTTGATGTGAATGAGATTCGGGATTCCATCGTGATGTCATTGACAGGCAGGGCAAGTGGAAGCGGCTTTAAAAGTAGTTTTTGTAAAGTTACAAATGGCAATAACTTGTACAATCCGTCTTTAAAGTGTGCGGTTAGTTCATTCAGCGGTGCGGCGCCCCTGGGCTCTGACAGCGCTGCCGTGGGTCAGTGTTTAAGGGGAGGCAGTCAAGAGGGTGAGGCTGGGTGCCGCCCCCGTCCGCAGGGCCCCCGGCGCCGGGAGGAGCGGTCACCTGTGCGGGGCCAGGGACCGACACGACAGACAGACAGACTCACCGAGTGATGGTCCCTGCGGGGTCCGAGCAGCAAAAGCTTCGCCGCGGCGCTGGGAACAAGGAGCGGGAGCGTGGCCACTTCACCCACTCCCCTTCTGGTCGCCACCCGTCCCCGCCGCACCTAGAGTATAATATAGTATAGTAGATGATGGTAGGGTAGAGTATAGCTGAGCTGAGCAGAGCAGACACCAGACACGACCTCCTCCAACGCCGTCTGTCTGTGTCTGTGTCTATGTCCCGCCCCCGGTGCCGCTGCCCATTGTCTGCATCGTTCAAATTTGCTACATTCTAGAGTGTTAGTTTGTGTCGCGGCTCCACCCCACCGGGGGTTGGGGACAGGAACCGTGACAACTGCGGCACCACCACCCCCATGTTCCAACCAGCACCACCCTCCCTGATACCAACCTCCACACAATAGCCTCACTCTGACTATAAAAGATGAAATAGTGACACATTTGGATAGCAGTAGCAGGATCGGTCAGAGTTCTTTGAGGATGTAACTAGGAAAATGGACAAGGGAGAGCCAGTGGATGGAGTGTACCTGGACTTTCAGAAAGTATTTGATAAGGTCCCACATAGGAGATTAGTGGGCAAAATTAGAGCGCATGGTATTGGGGGTAGGGTACTGACATGGATAGAAAATTGGTTGGCAGACAGGAAACAAAGAATAGGGATAACTAGTGGGATACCGCAAGGCTCGGTGCTGGGACCGCAGCTATTTACTATATGCATTAATGATTCAGATGAAGGGATTAAAAGTAACATTAGCAAATTTACAGATGACAGAAAGCTGGGTGGCAGTGTGAACTGTGAGGAGGATGCTATGAGAATGCAGGGTGGACTTGGACAGGTTGGGTGAGTGGGCAGATGCAGTTTAATGTGGATAAATGAGAGGTTCGCCACTTTGGTAGCAAAAACAGAAAGGAAGATTATTATCTAAATGGTGTCAAGTTGGGAAAAGAGGAAGTACGACGAGACCTGGGGGTCCTTGTTCATCAGTCACTGAAGGTATGTAGTGTAAAGAGTCTTGATAACACACTGTTGTCTTTACTACTATTTATTGGCAATACACAAACGTTGCTGCCCTAGCTGTACGTGGTCTGTCACAGGAGCTAGAGAAAGATCAATGGGTGGGGAGGTTACATTTATACTTCTGATATGGGGAGTGGTTAGTAGTGGTGAGGTCACTATGTTAAAGGCACATGCACATGTCATCTACATCCTTCCCCTTGGAAACAAAGCAATACAGTAGTGACGGGGCGACCACGTCTCATGCGCTACGAGCAGGTAAACAAACAGTTAAACAAATTCACCATAGCGGACAGGCGGCTTAACCAGTCGGCCGGATCGGGTACGCAGCTCGCCATCTCCCCCCTCTGCAGAAAGAGCAGGAGCCGGAGCGGTGGACGGAACCGGGAAACCCAGAGGAGAAAGAGCTGGCGGAGCCAGAGGAGGGGACGCAGGCGCAGCAGCGGGTGGACGGGCAGGCGAGCTAGGGCTGGCTGGTGGCGAGTGAGGCTGGAAGAGTTGAGAGGGCAGGGACCGAGGCATGCGTGGGGCGGCAGGCAGCGTGGCGGACAAAGGAGGGGAGAAAGGGTCGGCAGGCGGTGGAGGGGGCTCATTGACAAGCCGCAGATGTTGGCGGGTCCGGCGGTAGATGGTACCGTCGTGGTCTACCAGGTAGGACCGTGGCGACAGCGCATCACCGACAACGGTGGCAAGCTTAGAGGGACCGGAGGGGGACTGCATCCGGACGACTTGGCCGGGGAACAGACGCGGTAGGAGGCGGCAGGGCTGGTCGTGGGAGCGCTTTTGCACTTCGTGCTTGTGTGCAATGCGCTCCTGGACAGCAGCTGGCTGGAGGGCAGAGGGCACGAGGGACCGCTGCGTCACAGGGGGTGGAGGTCTCGTAGTGCGAGACATCAGCCGTTGTGCTGGCGAGCCCAGGGCAGTGTCGCGGGAGATGTTACGCAGATTGAGGAGGGCCAGGTAAAAATCGGATTCGGACAGTCTGCAATGCTCCAGCAAGTCCTTGGCACTGCGGACAGCGCGCTCCGCCAGGCCGTTGCTCCGCGGGTACTCTGGACTGCTGGTGTAATGTCGGAAGTTCCAGCAGGCAGCGAAACCCCGGTACTCGGCACTGGTGAACTGGCTGCCGTTGTCAGATTGGAGGGTCGCCAGGGAGCCGAAAGTGGCGAAGTGGCGGCGCAGCTTCCCGATGACGGCCGAAGAGGAGAGGGAGTGCAGCTGGTCGACCTCGAACCAGCTGGAGTAAGAGTCAACAAGGACCAGGAAGTGCTTGCCACGCCACTCGAAAATGTCAGTGGCGACGGCCATCCAGGGCAGTTCAGGGGCAGGCTGTTGCAGAAGCGGCTGGCGTTGCTGATGGGGAGCGAGGCTGTTGCAGGTAGCGCAGGCGGAGACCCTGTTCCGGATGTCTTGGGCCATGCCGGGCCAGTAGAATTGACTCTGGGCGTGCGACAGAGTGGCCTCGGCCCCAGGATGACCGCGGTGGGCGGACTGAAAATAGTGGTCGTGCAGCGCAGCGGGCACAACCACCTTGTGTCCCTTCACCACCACGCCGTCGTGCAGGACAAGCTCGTCACCGACCAGGAAGTAGGGCTCGGCACCGGCTGGCAAGGATGAACGTCGGTCTGGCCAGCCCTGCCGGATGACGTCGGCAAGCTGCTGCAGGGCAGGATCCATGGCAGTGTGCTTGACCAGGGACTGCATCTGCTGTGAAGGCACAATGTTAACGTTAAGCACCATCAGGTCAGACGACTCGTAGGGGTGGCGATCGGTGGACGATAGTGGCGCGCGGGACAGCATGTCGGCCACGAACATGTCCTTGCCCTTGCGGTACACAATTTTGAAAGTGAAGCGCTGGAGCTGCAGCATCATGTGCTGCAGCCGGGAAGAAGCAGCGTAGGTTGGCTTGTTTAGGATGGTGACCAATGGCTGGTGGTCGGTCTCGATCGTGAAGTTGTTGCCCAGAATGTAGTCCTTGAACTTGGAGCAAGCAAAGACCACGGCAAGCAGTTCCTTCTCCTATGCCTCCCGCACCATGACCCCGGCTGCTCGGCCGGGGTCATGGTGCGGGAGGCATAGGAGACGGGCAGCTGCAGGTCATTGTGGAGCTGCAGGCAGGCGGCACCAAGACCGAATTTGGAAGCGTCGCAGGTGAGGATGATGGGACGCTGCAGATTGAAGAATTTGAGAGTGGGAGTACTGACTAGTCTAGACTTCAGGACATCAAAAGCTTGTTGGTGATGTGGGAACCAGGCCCAGGCAGTGTCCTTCTTGACTAGCTCCATCAGGGGCGCACTCAGCTCGCTGAGGTCGGGGATGAACTTCCCCAGGTAATTGACCATGCCCAGGAAACGCTGCAGGCCGGGCACGTCGGTGGGTGAGGACATCCCGGAGACAGCAGCCGTTTTTTGCGGGTCAGGCTTCAGACCCGATGCAGTGAAAACGTGGCCCACGTACATGACCTCCGGGACGCGGAAACGGCACTTCTTGGGGTTGAGGTTGAGGTTTATATCACGGGCCCGGTCCAGGACTTGACGGAGGTGGAGGTCGTGCTCAGCTACGTCCTTACCGTAGACCAGGATATCGTCCACGATGATGGCACACGGCAGACCGGCAAACAGCTGCTCCATGGTCCGCTGGAATACCTCGCTGGCAGAGTTGATCCCGAATGGCATGCGGAGGAATCGGAACCGTCCGAAAGGCGTGCTGAAGGTAGTCAGGTAGGAGGATCGCTCGTCCAGCGGTATCTGCCAGAAAGAGCTTTTGGCGTCAGGGACCGAAAAGACAGTGGCCGGGCCGACCTGTGCAGCAACGTCCTCTACTGTTCGCATTGGGTAGTGCGGGCGTTTGATCGCAAGGTTCAGGTCCTTGGGGTTGATGCAAATGCGAATTTCACTTTTGTCCTTTTTCGCGGCAACAACCATGGTGGAGACCCACCGGGTGGGATCGCTCACCTCTTTGAGGATGCCCAAGGTGACCATGTCACGCAGCGTCGATTCTACCTTGTCCTTCATGGCGAAGGAGACGCGGTGCAGCGGGCGGATCACAGGTTCAACATCGGGGTCGACAGCAATTTTGTAACAGCTGGGCAGCTTGCCCAGCTTATCGTCGAAACGGTCGGGGTATTCGCGCAGGGGGGTCCATGAGGGTCCGCACCTGGTGGATATCACGGTGGAAGGAGACCAGGCCGAGGTCTTGGCACGCCTGGGCACCCAGCAAGGTAACGTTGTCAGAGTTCAGCAGGTAGAAAGTGAGGGGCCGAGACGCCTGCAGGACCTTGCAGTGCAGGGTTGCCTTTCCCACGGGAACGAGCACGCCTCCCCCGTAGGCATGTAGACGGGAGTTGTCAACAGTCACTATTTCATCGGCTCTAATCTTTTTGAAAAGGCTTATTGACATTACATTATTCACGGCCCCCGTGTCGAGTTTCGCGGAGAAGGTCGAACCATTGACAGTAACTCTAACCGAAGGGTCCATTATCAGGGCATGTGCATCCAAGAGTGCAAAAATGCTGGCCTCCTCCTGGGAAGAACTGGTATCAGACAAAGGGAGTTCGTCAGGCTGGTACTGAGAACCAAGCTCGCTATCAGCCTGAGCAATGTTGTTTAACATTCTCCGTGGAGCGGGTACTGGCTTCCCCTTGGAGCGGCAAGCTGCAGAGAAATGGTTTAACTTCCTGCAAAGATTACATGTTTTGCCCAAAGCAGGGCACACATTGAACTGATGGGAAGAAAAATTGCAGTTGGGGCAACGTCGTGGGCTGCCGACCCCGGGGGCAGGGGAACCCGGTTGCCGTGGCGGACCAGCGATTCGCCGGCGGCCAGCAGCACTGGCAAAGTTAATGTCATGATCAGCAGGCGACATTGCCGAGGCGACAGCCTCAGCCATGCGGGAGGCGTGCAGAGCCTCGTCCAGAGACAGGTCGGCTTCCGCAGAAGTTCAGCCCTTAACTTGAAATCTAGAAGGCCATATACTAGGATGTCCCGGGTCACCTGGTCGGGTGTCAGTGCGTCCAGGCGACAACGCCTGGCCATGTGTCGCAACGCGGCGATGTAGTTGTCAATGGACTCTCCAAGTATCTGACGCCGATTGAACAATTTAAAACGCTCTAGAATACAGTTAGTGGGGATGTCGCACATCGCGGTAAACTTAGCCAGAAGACATACCGGGTCTCGTGCATCTTCACCTGCACCATATATAAACGACTCAGATCGTTCCAGGGCATCGGGGCCAGCCAGGTTGAGGAGCAGGGAAGCCCGCATCTCAGCGGTGGCAGCAGGATGGGCAATCGTCACGTAGTGCTGGAAATCGCGTCTAAAGACACCCCACCGGTGGGCAATGTCCGAGTCGAAGACAAGCACATCGGGCTTGCGGCACGAGGTAGCCATGGCACGAGAGATAGAAAAGGGATAGGTAACTGGGTCAAAAGCAAATAAAACTCGAAAAACAGGAGGCGCAGAGCCACGATTGTGACACCATGTAAAGAGTCTTGATAACACACTGTTGTCTTTACTACTATTTATTGGTAATACACAAACGTTGCTGCCCTAGCTGTACGTGGTCTGTCACAGGAGCTAGAGAGAGATCAATGGGTGGGGAGGTTACATTTATACTTCTGATATGGGGAGTGGTTAGTAGTGGTGAGGTCACTATGTTAAAGGCACATGCACATGTCATCTACATCCTTCCCCTTGGAAACAAAGCAATACAGTAGTGACGGGGCGACCACGTCTCATGCGCTACGAGCAGGTAAGCAAACAGTTAAACAAATTCACCATAGCGGACAGGCGGCTTAACCAGTCGGCCGGATCGGGTACGCAGCTCGCCATGTAAGCAGGAAGTGAAGAAAGCGAATTGCCTGATAGCCTTCATAACAAGAGAAGTTGTGTATAGGAGCAAAGAGGTCCTTCTGCAGCTGTACTAGTGAGACCATACCTAGTAAGTAAGTAAGTAAGTAAGTTTTATTTATTTAGCACGTACCTGGAGAATTGTGTGCAGTTTTGGTCTCCAAATTTGAGTAAGGACATCCTTGCTATTGAGAGAGTGCAGCGTAGGATCACCAGGTTAATTCCTGGGATAGCATATGTTGATAGAATGGAGCAACTGGGCTTGCATACTCTGGAATTTAGAAGAATGAGAGGGGATCTTATTGAAACATATAAAGTCCCTGTCCCACTTTCACGACCTAATTGGCGACCTCTGCCGAGTTTGCCCTTGACTCATACTCGCAGCATGGTCGCCACTAGGTCGTAGGAGGTCTTTGTACCTCTTCATCATGCTCACGAGTAAAAAAAAGGTTGGCATGGAACAAATGGATAATTTTTACTCGTAGGCAGGACATAGGCAGGTCCTGATGGTAGTGGTAGATAGTGGTAGGTAGTGGTAGGTCGGTAACTGGCCCGAGAATAAAAATGCAAACATGACATAATTTTAACATGTGATCAATCAATACAATACAGTCAGTTTTATTCGTCACTTGCACATAAATTGCAAGTGAAATGGATTTGCCAACAGCGGTACAATGAAAAAGAACACACAAACACACAATAAAAATTTAACACAAACATCCACCACAGCATTCATCACTGTGGTGGAAGGCACAAAATTTGGCCAGTCCTCCTCCATTTTCCCCCGTGGTCAGGACCTCAACCCTCCGCAGCCGTCGCTGCGGGCGTCCAGATGTGCAGGACGGAGTCGGAGCTTCTTCTTCTCCCGGGTCCCCAGCGAGGGATCCCAGGCTGCGGACGCCGTGCCAGCTGGAGCTCTGCAGACCGCGGCTTCAGGCTGCCGCGGGCCAGCGAACGGAGGGCTCCCCTCCGGCGAGCCCCAGCGAGGGCACGCCCGCTCCACGCCGAAGGTCCGCGCTGCGCCCGCAGCTGAAGCGTCTCCGGGAAAGGCTGCACCGATCCTCGATATTAGGCCACTGGGGAGGCGACATGGAAAAAGTCGTCTCTCCGTGGAGGAGGCGACCAAAGCGGTTTCCCCCACAAGACACACAGAGGAACATTAATAACCCACATTAGGACATACAAAAAAAACTGAAGCGTGTAGAAAGAACTGACACGCTGCTGGCAGGGCTGCCGGCTTGCAGCGCCCCCACCGACCGGAGATCATTTTCCACTCGTAGCCAGTCTTAGTTGGTCTTAGGTGTGGAATACTGAGGTCGAGGGGGGTCGTAAGAGGTTGTAGACATAGTCATATGAGGTCATAGGCATAGTCGTAGGAGGTCGTACACATAGTCGTAGGTGGTCGTAGAAGGTCTTGTACTTCAGCGAGTCAACACAACCATGACATTTTTATCAATTCGTCTAGGGTCTTCTAAACTCGTGGATTAGGTCGTCCAAGTGGGACAGGCCCTTAAGATTATTAAGGGTTTGAACACGCTAGAGGCAAGAAACATGTTCCCGATGTTGAGAGAGTCCAGAACCAGGGGCAACAGTTTAAGAATAAGGGGTAAGCCATTTGGAATGGAGATGAGGAAAAACATTTTCACACAGACTTGTGAATCTGTGGAACTCTCTGCCTCAGAAGGCAGTAGAGGCCAATTCTCTGGAGGCTTTCAGGAGAGTGTTAGCTAGAGGTCTTAAAGATAGCAGAACCCAGGGATATGGGGAGAAGGCAGAAACGGAGTACTGACTGTGGATGATCAGCCATGATCACAGTGAATGGTGGTGCTGGCTCAAAGGGCCGAATGGCCTACTCCTGCACCTATTGACTATTGACCCCTCCTGATCCCATCACAGCAGCACCACCCCCCTCCCACACCTTCACACTCTCACACTCTTACCCTTCACCTCCTACACCCCCACCAACCTGACCCTCACACCACCAATACCCTGACAACAGCAGCACCACCCTGAGTCTGATCTCCGCCACCCTGACCTCAACATAACAGCACCACCCCCACACTCACACACCCTCACCACCCTGACCATCACACACCAGCACCACAGCAGCAGCACCATCCTGTCCCCGATCCCCACCCCCCTGACCCCGACAAAACAACACCAGCACCCCTACACCAGCAACACCCCCCCCCGATCACCACCCTCACCACCTGCCCCTCACACCAGCACCAGCCATACCACCATGCCCCCCGTCCCACCCCACTCTCCCATTACCTACCCTCCAACCCCACAAAAGCTCTTCCCACCCCTACCCCAACTTCCTGACTCCCACATACCCCCCCATCCCCACCACCCACCACCCCCCACCATATCCACCCCCGCTGCCCAACCTCCACACGCCCCAGTCTCGCCCACCCCCACCACTCCCCACCCCATCCCCTCCATCCTCGCGCCACACCCTGCCATTCCCCACCCACCATCCCCCCCGCACCCCCCACCATCCCCCCCGCACCCTCCACCAACCCGAACGTCCAGCAACCCCCATCAACCTCAATCTGTCCCAACACCTCCGGCGACCATTCACCACCACTCCCCTCCATCCCCATCCCCCGCCACCACCCCCATCCCCACACCCTGATACTACCCCCATGCACCACCACCAGCTACACCCGCCAAACCCCATTACTACCTGCCACCCTTCAATCACTCCCACCACCTCATCACCACTCCCACACCCACCCACAACACCTTCGCTCAGTCAGCCTGGACCCACCTGATCTCCCGCTTAATAAACACTTTAATTCTCTGCCCCATTCACACTCAGACCTTTCTGTCCTCGGTCTCCTCCATTGTCATAGTGAGGCTAAATGAAAATTGGAGGAACAGCATCTCATATTTCGCTTGGGCATCTTACAGCCCAGAATATTGATTTCTCTAACCAAGTAAACCCGGTATTCCCTCTCTCCATCCCTCCCCCACCCAAGTCGCACCAGCTTCTCGTTTACACCCAGCAAACAGCTAACAACGGCCTGTTTCCTTTATCATCGTTACTTTTTTCCATATCTTTCATCCATTGTTCTATATCTCTCTACATCATCATCTATATCTCTCGTTTCCCTTTCCCGTGACTTTCAGTCTGAAGAACTGACTCGACCCGATTCCTTCTCTCCAGACATGCTGCCTGTCCCACTGAGTTACTCCAGCTTTATGTGTCTATCTTCAGTTTAAACCAGCATCTGCAGTTCCTTGCTACACATTTTGCCTGCTATTTCAAGTGCTCCTCCCTTCATGTAAAATGTGCTTCCAATGTTTGTCTTCATTTCTTCATCCAACACCTTAAATCAATACCTTCTGGTTATCGCAATCACCCCCTTCACAGCTGGGACTGCTTCCCTGATGCGCCCAAAGGGAACTCACACATTCAGAGGGAGAGCATGCAAACTCCACACAGGCAGCACCCGAGGTCAGGATTGAACCGGGGTCAGAGGAGCTGCAAAAAGGTGGCTCCACAAGCTGCACCACAGTGCTGTTACTGCTCCTCTTGCCCCTCAGCTCTAAGGAAACATCCTTGGCTTCCCTTTCCCACCCACATACACCCAAGAAGGGTCTCGACCCGAATCATCATCCGTTCCTTCTCTCCTGGGATGCTGCCTGTTCTGCTGAGTTATTCCAGCATTTTGTGTTTGCCACACATAATTCCTCATCTCTCGAGAGCTCCTGTAAATCCCTCTGGGCCCTCTCCAAACCTCACAATTCTTCTACAGCTAAATTACTGGAACTGGGCACAGGACTCAAGCCAGGCTTCATATAATGCCTTATAGATGTAACTTCCCGGCTGTGTACGCTGTGTGCTTCATGAAATGCTTTGTTAACCACCCAGACCAATTTGAATATTTTTCTCCCATATTGCAGCCTCTTTCATGGTTAAATGCCAAGGATGTCAATGACTTCCACGGCCATGCATCATTTCACAGACCAGCACTGCCCAGTGGTAACAGAGGCATTGCAACAGCAGTTGGTAATTGTAAGGTGATGTTTTTGGATGGAATAATAATTTTAGTATGTACACAGAGGCGGCACCTAGACACAGAGCCAGAGCTGCTGCCAAACATCGCCATAGAACCAAGTTCGTTCCTGACCTCGGATGCTGTCTGCATGGAGTTTGCGCGTTCTCCATGTGACCGTGTGGGTTTCCTCCAGGTGCTCCGGTTTCCTCCCACATCCTAAAGACATGCAGGTTTGTAGGTTGATTGGCCCACTGTAAATTGCCCCTCGTGTGTAGAGAGTGGATGAGAAAGTTTGATAACATAGAAATAGATTGAATGGGCAATGGGCAATCGATGGTCGGCGTGGACTCGGTGGGCCGAAGTGGGACTGGATTATTTTCTCTCTCTTTGTAAAGACTTTATTTCTATCAACATTTTGAAAGTCCAACACTTCCAGTTTATAGCTAAATGCAACCCAAACATTGTATCAAACTACAATGAATAATTGTGGATGTGTAAGCAGGAGGCTTCTCAGAGCAACTTGTAAGCTGACCACTAGCCATCCTGTTTAGTTTAGTTTAGAGATACAGAACGGAAACAGGCCCTTCGGCCTACCGAGTCAGCGCCGACCAACAATCCCACCCACACCAACGCTATCCTGGCTTATATATAGTGGAATTTAGAAGGAAGAGATGGGATCTTATAGAAACATATAAAATGACAGTGCTGGCTTGAAGGGCCAAATGGCCTACTCCTACACCTATTTTCTATCTTTAGAGATACAGCGCGGAAACAGGCCCTTCGGCCCACAGTCAGTGCCGACCAGCGATTACCCCGCAAATTAACGTTATCTTACACACACTAGGGACAATTTACACATACACCAAGCCAATTAAACTACATACTTGTACGTCTTTGGAGTGTGGGAGGAAACCGAAGATCTCAGAGAAAACCGGTTATGGGGAGAATGTACAAACTCCGTACAGATAAGCAGCTGTAGTCAGAATGAACCCAGATCTCCGGCACTGCAAGCGCTGTAAGGCAGCAACTTTGCCGTTGCGCCACAGTGCCATCATGTTTCTATGTTTCCTAAACACACTGGGGACAATTTACTTTTATACCAAGCCAATTAACCTACAAACGTGTACGTCTTTGGAGTGTGGGAAATCTCCGAGAAACCCCACACAGGTCATGGGGAGAACGTACAACTCAGTACAGACAAGCACCTGTAGTCAGGATGGAACTCGGGTCCCTGGCTCTGTGAGGCAGCAACTACCGCTGTGCCAGTGCGCCGCTCCTATTAAAAGACAACTTTCACAAAACTTTGCTCACCTGGCCTTGTCTTTTCCCTCCATCAGCCAGATGCTGGCTCTCCTCTTCAGCAGTAAACTTGGCTTACAATACCCAAATCCTAAGAGAGGTGAAAGACAACAGGGAAATGATCATCAAAGCAGCAAATAAGGGGAAGAACAGAGTTGTCATGGACAAACAACAATACTTATTCGAGGCACACAGACTATGAAGTAAAACAGAGCACTGCACTAAATTGACAAAGCCCATCTATAAGGAAAGAATAATTGAAGACATTTTACAATGCCTCAAAAAAATCATGGCGCATTTATATGTTTAGTTGAGAGATAGACAATAGACAATGGGTGCAGGAGTAGGCCATTTGGCCCTTCGAGCCGCCATTCAATACGATCATGGCCACCCAGCTTTGTGTCATCTGCAAATTTGCTAATACTACTTTTAATCCGTTCATCTAAATCATTCATCTATATTGTAAATACCTGTGGTCCCAGCACCGATCCTTGCTGTACCCCACTAGTCACTGCCTGCCATTCTGAAAGGAAACTGTTTATCCCGTTTTCGTTTCCTGTCTGCCAACCAAATTTCTATCCATGTCAGTAACCTACCATGTGCTCTCATTTTGCCGACTATTCTCTTATTTGGGACCTTATCAAATGCTTTCTGAAAGTCCAGGTACACTACATCCACTGGCTCTCCTTTGTCCATTTTCCTAGTTACATCCTCAAAAAAATCCAGAAGATTTGTTAAGCACGATTTCCAATTCGTAAATCCATGTTGACTTGGACCGATCCTGTTACTGCTATCCAAATGTGCCGCTATTTCATCTTTTATAATTGACTCCAGCATCTTCTCCATTACCGATGTCAGGCTAACTGGTCAGTAATTCCATATTTTCTCTCTCCTGCCTTTCTTAAAAAGTGGGATAACATTAGCTACCCTCCAATCCACAGGAACTGATCCGGAATCTATAGAACATTGGAAAATGATCAACAATGCGTCCACAATTTCTAGAGCCACTTCCTTAAGTACCCTGGGATGCAGACCATCAGGGCCTGGAGATTTATCAGCCTTCAGTCCCATCAGTCTATTCAACACCATTTCCTGCCTGATGGGAATTTCCTTCAGTTCCTCCGTTACCCTAGATCCTCTGGCCACTGGTACATCAGGAGATTGTTTGTGTTTTCCTTAGTGAAGACAGATCCAAAGTACCTGTTCAACTCGTCTGCCATGTCCTTGTTCCTCATAATAAATTCACCTGTTTCAGTCTTCAAGGGTCCAACTTTCGTCTAATTAATGTTTTCCTCTTCACATACCTAAAGAAGCTTTTACTATTCTCCTTTATATTCTTGGCAAGCTTACCTTCGTACCTCATTTTTTCTCCCCTTATTGCCTTTTTAGTTATCTTCTGTTGCTCTATAAGTGTGTCCCAATCCTCTGTCTTCCTGCTCATCTTTGATATGTTATACCTCTTCTCTTTTATTTTTATACTGTCCCTGACTTCCCTTGTCAGCCAATGGCCGCCCCTTACTCCCCTTGGAATCTTTCTTCATCTTTGGAATTAAGTGATCCTGCACCTTCTGTATTATTCCCAGAAATACCTGCCATTGTTGTTCCACTGTCATCCCTGCTGGGGTATCTTTCCAGTCACCTTTGGCCAACTCCTCCCTCTTAGCTCCAACTTCTCCCTCTCAAATTGGAAATTAAAACTTATTATATTATGGCTCGAATTTCCTGATCAAATCCAGTTCATTATACAGTGTGAAACAGGCCAGCGCCAACCTGCGATCCCCGCATACTAACACAATCCTACACACACGGGGCAATTAACATTTACACCAAGCCAATTAGCCTCCAAACCTGTACGTCTTTAGAGTGTGGGAGGAAACCGGAACCTCCTGGAGTAAACCCGTGCAGGTCACAGAGAGAATACACACATTGTCACAAACCATTAGAATACCCGAGAATAATTTACATATCAATGTAAATGTGACAATAAAAGACCTTTGAACCACGGGTGTAAAATTCTAAATTTTCCCCAAAATGCACAAACACCCGGACAGGTGGACAGAACCTGGGGAAATACGTCCAGGAAGGCCCATTGCGTGTGACTGTGGAAGTGAATCCTGTCGGGTAGCAGAATACATCGACTCCCTTCTTAATCCACTGGCACAGCAGCATCTCTACTTCAGATCACGTCACACTCCCTGACTGTGCCACGTGATGTTGTACACTTACATGGACATCCAAGGCCCGTCCACAAACAGAACAGACAGGAACATACAACAGTTAAACATATCTCAGAGCAAAATGCTGACCCTGAAAAATTAGACGAGGCTTCGGTCTAGAAGTGGCCCGGGCGATCAATGTCTTTTCAGAGAGAACTGGATGACATTTGGGAATGTCACATTCAGAAACAGAGTCAGAGGAATTCATTCACATCTTTCACATACACCACCAAGGTTAAAACCACCACAAACAAAACATTGACTTTCTGGACTTTCCCTAAACTTGCCGGCCATCTTTCCCTGATGAAGCTGCAGACAAATCAAAACTGGTAGATTGTTGTAGCCCAGTCGTGGACACCACTGGATTGAATTGGCATTAGAGAATGGTGGGCACAGTGGTGTAGCTGGTTGAGCTGCTGCCCCACAGCGCCAGAGACTAGGTTTAATCCTGACCTCCAATGCTGTGTGTGGAGTTTGCACGTTCACCCTGTGACCGCGTGTGTTTTCTCCGGGTGCTCTGGTTTTCTCCCACATTCCAAACACCTGCAGGTATGCGTGTTAATTGGCCTCTGTAAGTGGGAACTAGTGTGAGCGGGTGATAGATGGTCAGCGTGGACTCGGTGGCTGAAAGGGCTGTTTCTAATCTGTATCTCTGAACTAAAATGGTGACCACAAACAAACAGACACCCACAACCTTTTGCGCACAACCAGCCACCGTCCAAAACATACATTCAGAGGGACAGTAAAGACACAACTGATTCACTTCCACCACGTTTACACCACAGGTCTTCAACCAGTCCACCACTGCACTTCACTGCTCTTAAACAGAGGGTGACTCAGGAAGGAAGTTGAAATAAATCAAATCAGACAACTTGAAGAGGATAAAAAAACGTAACCATCATTAGTAGAAACAAGGAACTTTAGATGCTGGTTTATACCAAAGATACAAAGCGCTGGAGTAACTCAGGTCAGGAAGCATCTCTGGAGAAAAAGGATGGGTAACGTTTCAGTCAGGATCATTCTGCGAGCCATCATTAATTGATTGCAAATCAGGATGAAGTAAAGCAAAACAAAATGCAGATTCAGGAATTCTGGCAAATCCAAAACTGTGAAATAGCTATTTGCCTGAGATGCTATCCACACCATTGAGTTTGGTCCATATCCCTCCAAACTTTTCCCATCCGTGTACCTGTCTAACTGTATCTTAAATTTTGGGATAGTCCCCTCTGGCAGCTTTTTCCATACACCCACCACCCATTGTCACAAACCATTAGAATACCCGAGAATAATTTACATATCAATGTAAATGTGACAATAAAAGACCTTTGAACCATGGGTGTAAAAATTCTACATTTTCCCTAAAATACACAAACACCCGGACAGGTGGACAGAACCTGGGGAAATACGTCCAGGAAGGCCCATTGTGTGTGACTGTGGAAGTGAAAAAGTTACCCTTCAGATTCCTATTAAATCATTTCCCCTTCACCTTAAGGATGAATCATCTTAATCTGGCAAATTTCCAAACAGGTTGTTTAAAGAATTAGTGAACATCATAATCAGTTATTTCCCAATCTTTAGGAAATGGATTTCCACCTTCTCCACCTGTGGCAATCCTGAAACGGCTGTGAATAGCTGTGTATGGTTCCAGTTTTTCATTCTTTGCTGGGACAACATGCTGGAGGAACTCAGCTCGACAGACACTGCATCTTATCCGCATCCATCTGTTGCTCCCTCCCTGCCTCTGACCTGCTTTCTCTCAGCTTATGGAGAGCAGTTGTGGTCACCCTGAGTGGAGGGGAAGGGGAGAGTGGTGAGGGTGCGAGGTGGGGGGGAGAGAAGAGGAGGGTGTATGGGGAGGAGGGGAGAGTGGTGAAGGGGGGGTAAAGTGGGGGTGAGGGGGGTCATTCTGGTCACAACACACAACCCCCCCCCCCCCGGGTTCAGGGGCATTTCCGGCGGAAACAAAACGTCCGTCGACGACCCGCACCCGCTCCCGCCCAAACATGGCGAGAAGTGACGTCGTGTCCCGTGGGAATGGCGCCGGTTGAAGGGTGAAGCCGGGCTGGACCCCGTCACGTGTCGGGGGAGCAGCTGTTGGGGGGGAGGGAGGCAGCTTCACTCTTATAGAGGAGCCTCTATAATGTTTGATACAGAGAGTACAGGCTGCAGCCCTTCCCCCTCCCTCCCTCCCTCCCTCCCTACCCACCCCTCTTCCCGCCTGCCTGCCTGCCCCAGTGGACATTGCCACAGAAGGCTGTGGAGGCCGTCAATGGATATTATTAAGGCAGAGATAGGTAGATTCTTGATTGGTACGGGTGTAAGGAGTTATGGGGAGGAAATGGGGTTCAGAGAAAGAGATAGATCAGCCATGATTGAATGGCAAAGTAGACTTGATGGGCCGAATGGCCTAATTCTTCTCCAATCACTTATGAACTAATGAAACTGGGGTACTGTCCAATTCACCTCCACCCCATTGCGCACATTGGACAGTCTCTGGAACTGATGCACTACAATGCTGAGAACTATATTCTGCACTCTGTATCTTCCCCTTTGCTCGACCTATTGAACTTGATTTGGCTTGATTGTATTGATGAATATTTTGTATCTGATTTGATTGGATAGCTTACAAAACAAAGCTTTTCACTGTACGCCAGCACATGTAACAATACTAAAGTGAAACCTGAGGTACAGAAAGGATCCAGGAGCCTTGGCCCATCGAGTCCATGCTGACCATCAATCTCCCTTTTATACTAGTTCTATGTTCATAAGTTCATATGTTCAAGGAGCAGAATTGCCATTCGGCCCATCATTTACTACACCGTTGAATCATGGCTGATCTATCTTTCCCCATCATCTCCATTCTCCCGCCTTCTCCCCATAACCCCAAAGCGACCTCATTTTCACATCCACTCCCTTACACACTAGGGACAATTTACAGAGGCCAATAAAGCTACAAATCCGCACGTCTTTGGGACTAGTTATAACTAGCTGTATCAAGTGTCTAGAACCTCCCCTTGTTGACTTGGGTCCACTGGCACAGTACATGAAGCCAAAAGTTTTGAACCTAGGTTTTAGGATGGACAGTGATTTTAAATTAGATCATCAAATAGGCGCGGTGTTTAAGTCCAGCTTCTTTCACCTAAGGAAGCTGGCAAAGGTGAAGCCCATTCTCGAGCGGCAGCATTTTGAAACAGTAATCCATGTCTTTATTACATCTAGGCTGGATTACTGTAACGCACTCTATTTTGGAGTTGCACGATCTTCACTGGCTCGTCTCCAGTTGGTTCAAAATGCTGCTGCTCGCCTTTTAACTGGAACTCGAAAGAGGGAGCACATAACGCCAATTCTGGCCTCCCTCCACTGGCTCCCGGTGCACTTTCGAGTTCATTTTAAAATTCTTTTATTTGTTTTTAAATCTCTAAATGGGCTCGCCCCGCCTTACCTCTCTGAACTGCTCCACCCATACGCTCCTGCCCGGTGTCTCAGGTCAGCTGATCAGCTGCTCCTGGAGGTACCGAGGTCTAAGCGGGAGCTCAGAGGGGATAGAGCCTTCTCTGTTGCTGCTCCGGCACTCTGGAACATCCTGCCGTTGCACATCAGACAGGCCCCCTCACTGTCCATCTTCAAAACCAGTATTAAAACACATTTATATTCCTTGGCTTTTGACACTGCTTGAGACTTTGCTCCTGTTTTTAGTGCTTTTAATGTTTTTAATTTTTTTATTTTTTACTCTTTCGTTTAATGTTTTTATTGTTATGTAATAATTTCTTGTCCATGATTAGTCATGTACAGCACTTTGTTGCAACTGTGGTTGTTTTTAAAGTGCTCTATAAATAAAGTTATTATTATTATCTAACACATGGCTGCCTGCGCCCGCTGCCTGAACGGAAGATAGTCACAAATGCTTGAACAATCACCAATCCCCCTGCCCCTCGCTCTTCCCCCACTGGCCAGTAAACCCATTCCATTTCCATCATTTCTCCAGTTTCTTTGAGAAGTTTCACCGGATCTGCTTCCTTCTCTGTTTCAGAGCAAATGTGACCAAAAACCAAGAAACCCAGACGCAGCGCTGGTTGTTTCCTATCACTTGAGAGTTTAGGTACAGTGCGGAAACAAGCTTTCGACCCACCGAGTCCACACCGACCAGCAATCCCCGCACATTAACTCTACCCTACACACACTAGGGACAATTTTACATTTATACAAAGCACGGCACGGACTTGTAGGGCCGAGATGGCCTGTTCCTGTGCTGTAATTGTTATATGGTTATATGGTTATACAAAGCAATTAACCAACAAGTCTGTATGTCTTTGGAGCTTGGGAGGAAACGGAAGACCTTGGAGAAAACCCACACGGTCTTGAGGAGAACATACAAACTCTGTAAATACAGCACCTGTAGTCGGGATCGAACCCTGGTCTCTGACGCTGCAAGCGCTGTAAGGCAGCAACTCTACACTGCGCCACCGTGCCACCCTTTTAAACCAGCACCGTCAACACAGTGACCTTGTCGTCCTTACTCATGACTTCTCCGCACTCACTATCCTTTGTGATTTTACACGTCTCCCCCAACCCCTCCTACTCAACCCCACCGGCCTGTCCACATGGCTTGTGTAGGAAGGAACTGCAAATGCTGCTTTACACCAAAGATGGACACAAAATGCTGGAGAAACTCAACGGGACAGGCTTCATCACTGGAGCGAAGGATTGGGTGACGTTTCCTGTCGAGATCCTTCTTCAGACTGATGTCAGGGGAGTGGGAGATATCCTTATCTATACACTTATAGATTTCCTTGTCTTTACACTTCCTTATCTATGTACCCCCCACTCCCCTGATATCTGTCTGAAGAGCGTCTATACCAGAAACGTCACCCATTCCTTCTCTCCAGAGATGCTGCCTGTCCTGTTGAGTTACTCCAGCATTTTGTGTCTATCTAAGACAATACAGAGACCAGACAATCCAACTGGAACCAAGTGGAGCTTTACAGCCCCCACCTGACTGTGAGCCCATAAACAAGGCTTCCTTAACAGTCTAAAGGGCCTGTCCCACTTACGCTATTTTTTTTCGGCGACTGCCAGCACCCGTCATAGTCGCAGCAGGCCGCCAGAAATGTTCAACACGGTGAAGATCTAGCGGCGACCAGGAAAAGGTACAACTCTTTGGACGACTATTCACGACCATACAGGCGTCACGTGTCGACAGGTCTGGAGCCATGGGAGGGAGAGGCTGAGGCTGCGGTCTGGGGGAGGTTCTTGCCCCAGGTCCCGCTCCTCTCCCTGCCCACGGGCTCGGAGCAGCAGCCCCCGGACCCCACACCGGCTCGAACCCCAGCCCAGGGCCCGGAGCCGCACTCAGGGCCCAGACAGTGTCTGTGTCCGCTCCCCAGTGACCAAAGCCCGGGCCCGGCTACAGCCCCGAGGCTCGGCCCACACCAGGCATCTTCCTTCACCTTCCCTCTTCTTTCCCCTCTCCTCCTCCCTCAATCACCTCTCCCTCCCTCAGTCACTCCCTTCCTCTCTCCATTACCCCTCTCCCTGCCTGCCTGCTTCCCCCACTCCTCACCTCTACCCTATCCCACCCCACACGATGTTTAATGTCAATGAGATTCGGATTCCCTGTGTGACGTTATTGTGAATGAAAACGGGAGAATTAGAATGAAACAGATTTTGTTTAGAATTTGATGTCAATGAGATTCGGGATTCCATCGTGATGTCATTGACAGGCAGGGCAAGTGGAAGCGGCTTTAAAAGTAGTTTTTGTAAAGTTACAAATGGCAATAACTTGTACAATACGTCTTTAAAGTGTGCGGTTAGTTCATTCAGCGGTGCGGCGCCCCTGGGCTCTGACAGCGCTGCCGTGGGTCGGTGTTTAAGGGGAGGCAGTCAAGGGGGTGAGGCTGGGAGCCGCCCCCGTCCGCAGGGCCCCCGGCGCCGGGAGGAGCGGTCACCTGTGCGGGGCCAGGGACCGACACGACAGACAGACAGCCAGACTCACCGAGTGATGGTCCCTGCGGGGTCCGAGCAGCAGAAGCTTCGCCGCGGCGCCTGGAACAAGGAGCGGGAGCGTGGCCACTTCACCCAATCCCCTTCTGGTCGCCACCCGTCCCCGCAGCACCTAGAGTATAATATAGTATAGTAGATGATGGTAGGGTAGAGTATAGCTGAGCTGAGCAGAGCAGACACCAGACACGACCTCCTCCAACGCCGTCTGTCTGTGTCTGTGTCTATGTCCCGCCCCCGGTGCCGCTGCCCATTGTCTGCATCGTTCAAAATGCTACATTCTAGAGTGTTAGTTTGTGTCGCGGCTCCACCCCACCGGGGGGTGGGGACAGGAACCGTGACAACTGCGGCACCACCACCCCCACGTTCCAACCAGCACCACCCTCCCTGATACCCACCTCCACACAATAGCCTCACTGACTACAAAAGATGAAATAGTGACACATTTGGATAGCAGTAGCAGGATCGGTCAGAATTCTTTGAGGATGTAACTAGGAAAATGGACATGGGAGAGCCAGTGGATGGAGTGTACCTGGACTTTCAGAAAGTATTTGATAAGGTCCCACATAGGAGATTAGTGGGCAAAATTAGAGCGCATGGTATTGGGGGTAGGGTACTGACATGGATAGAAAATTGGTTGGCAGACAGGAAACAAAGAATAGGGATAACTAGTGGGATACCGCAAGGCTCGGTGCTGGGACCGCAGCTATTTACTATATGCATTAATGATTCAGATGAAGGGATTAAAAGTAACATTAGCAAATTTACAGATGACAGAAAGCTGGGTGGCAGTGTGAACTGTGAGGAGGATGCTATGAGAATGCAGGGTGGAGTTTGGACAGGTTGGATGAGTGGGAAGATACATGGCAGATGCAGTTTAATGTGGATAAATGAGCGGTTCTCCACTTTGGTAGCAAAAACAGAAAGGAAGATTATTATCTAAATGGTGTCAAGTTAGGAAAAGGGGAAGTACGACAAGACCTGGGCGTCCTTGTTCATCAGTCACTGAAAGTAAGTATGTAGGTAGAGCAGGCAGTGAAGAAAGCGAATGGCATGATAGCCTTCATAACCTACCCCCGCAGACAGACAGACAGATGAGTTGCCAATACACAGCCAATGCGGCAGATGCTCCCACCCCCCACCCACCCGTTCCTAAAACATGTGGGCAAGAGTTTTGTCGGGGGCAGGTCCACATTGAAGAAGCAATCACTCCCTGGGGCTGCTCATGTGAAGGTGCTAAATTCACCCCTGCCCCCATCAGAGAGTCAGTCAGTCATACCTTAGCGGTGTGGCGCTCGCTGTGGTTCATGTGCAGCTCATTCTCTCTCATCTGACCGACCGACATCACCTCGATTGTAGCGACTTCATTCGCAGAGCCGGTAATTGTGATTTTGAACAATTTGCTAAAGAATTGTTTATTATACATTTCTCATTCCTGGAAGATTCAGTTGCATTTTTGGTTTGAAATGCAAGCTGTACCTCCCCCTTTTCATTTAAAATATCAATTGCTGAAATCAATAAAAGAAAACTCATTTTTAATTCCATTGCACACACACAACCCTAATATACGACACTCATTTGTATCAGTTACAATGAGATAGGTTGGGAGAATGGGATTGCACCCTTAACTTGGCAGAGTCCATTGTGTCGTCTGATAATGGCGTCAACCGTAAAACTCAGAGTACAAAGTGAGTGGAAAAGGAATGAACTATCTGAGGCCCTGGGTAGACAGAGCCTGCATCTCACAAATACAGGCAAGCCAGCCGCTCCAATGAAACACAGCCACTGAACGGTTGTAATGACTAGAGGTGTGAATGGATGCACCTCATCCTTCAGCTACAAAAGCTGGCAAGCACACCATTGTTGCTTTTAGAGTACGTTGTGACTGGATTATTTTCTCTCTCTTTGTAAATACTTTATTTCTATCAACATTTTGAAAGTCCAACACTTCCAGTTTACAGCTAAATGCAACCCAAACTTTGTATCAAACTACAATGAATAATTGTGGATGTGTAAGCAGGAAGCTTCTCAGAGCAACTTGTAAGGTCACGCAGGTCATGGGGAGAACGTACAACTCAGTACAGACAAGCACCTGTAGTCAGGATGGAACTCGGGTCCCTGGCTCTGTGAGGCAGCAACTACCGCTGTGCCAGTGCGCCGCTCCTATTAAAAGACAACTTTCACAAAACTTTGCTCACCTGGCCTTGTCTTTTCCCTCCATCAGCCAGATGCTGGCTCTCCTCTTCAGCAGTAAACTTGGCTTACAATACCCAAATCCTAAGAGAGGTGAAAGACAACAGGGAAATTATCATCAAAGCAGCAGATAAGGGGAAGAACAGAGTTGTCATGGACAAACAACAATACTTATTCGAGGCACACAGACTATGAAGTAAAACAGAGCACTACACTAAGTTGACAAAGCCCATCTATAAGGAAAGACTAATGGAAATTGAAGACATTTTACAATGCCTCAAAAAATCATGGTGCATTTATATGTTTAGTTTAGAGATAGACAATAGACAATGTGTGCAGGAGTAGGCCATTCGGCCCTTCGAGCCGCCATTCAATACGATCATGGACACCCAGCTTTGTGTCATCTGCAAATTTGCTAATGCTACTTTTAATCCCTTCATCTAAATCATTCATCTATATTGTAAATACCTGCGGTCCCAGCACCGAGCCTTGCGGTACCCCACGTCACTGCCTGCCATTCTGAAAGGGAACCTTTTATCCCGTCTTTGTTTCCTGTCTGCCAAACAATTTTCTATCCATGTCAGTAACCTACCCCCAAAACCATGTGCTCTCATTTTGCCCACTATTCTCTTATTTGGGACCTTATCAAATGTTTTCTGAAAGTCCAGGTACACTACATCCACTGGCTCTCCCTTGTCCATTTTCCTAGTTACATCCCCAAAAAATTCCAGAAGATTAGTTAAGAATGATTTCCCCTTCGTAAATCCATGTTGACTTGGACCAATCCTGTTACTGCTATCCAAATGTGCCGCTATTTCATCTTTTATAATTGACTCCCGCAACTTCTCCACTACCGATGTCAGGCTAACTGGTCAGTAATTCCCTATTTTCTCTCTCCTGCCTTTCTTAAAAAGTGGGATAACATTAGCTACCCTCCAATCCACAGGAACTGATCCGGAATCTATAGAACATTGGAAAATGATCAACAATGCGTCCACAATTTCTAGAGCCACTTCCTTAAGTACCCTGGGATGCAGACCATCAGGGCCTGGAGATTTATCAGCCTTCAGTCCCATCAGTCTATTCAACACCATTTCCTGCCTGATTGGAATTTCCTTCAGTTCCGCCGTTACCCTAGATCCTCTGGCCACTAGTACATCAGGAGATTGTTTGTGTTTTCCTTAGTGAAGACAGATCCAAAGTACCTGTTCAACTCATCTGCCATGTCCTTGTTCCTCATAATAAATTCACCTGTTTCAGTCTTCAAGGGTCCAACTTTGGTCTAATTAATGTTTTCCTCTTCACATACCTAAAGAAGCTTTTACTATTCTCCTTTATATTCTTGGCAAGCTTACCTTCGTACCTCATTTTTTCTCTCCTTATTGCCTTTTTAGTTATCTTCTGTTGCTCTATAAGAGTGTCCCAATCCTCTGGCTTCCCGCTCATCTTTGATATGTTATACCTCTTCTCTTTTATTTTTATACTGTCCCTGACTTCCCTTGTCAGCCACGGTCGCCCCTTACTCCCCTTGGAATCTTTCTTCCTCTTTGGAATTAAGTGATCCTGCACCTTCTGTATTATTCCCAGAAATACCTGCCATTGTTGTTCCACTGTCATCCCTGCTGGGGTATCTTTCCAGTCACCTTTGGCCAGATCCTCCCTCTTAGCTCCATAGTCCCCTTTCTTCAATTGTAATACTGACACTTACGATTTTTCCTTCTCCCTCTCAAATTGGAGATTAAAACTTATTATATTATGGCTCGAATTTCCTGATCAAATCCAGTTCATTATACAGTGTTAAACAGGCCAGCGCCAACCTGCGATCTCCTCATACTAACACAATCCTACACACACGGGGCAATTAACATTTACACCAAGCCAATTAGCCTCCAAACCTGTACGTCTTTAGAGTGTGGGAGGAAACCGGAACCTCCTGGAGTAAACCCACGCAGGTCACAGAGAGAATACACCCATTGTCACAAACCATTATAATACCCGAGAATAATTTACATATCAATGTATATGTGACAATAAAAGACCTTTGAACCACGGGTGTAAAAATTCTACATTTTCCCCAAAATGCACAAACACCCGGACAGGTGGACAGAACCTGGGGAAATACGTCCAGGAAGGTCCATTGTGTGTGACTGTGGAAGTGAATCCTGTCGGGTAGCAGAATACATCGACTCCTTAATCCACTGGCACAGCAGCACCTCTACTTCAGACCACGTCACACTCCTTGACTGTGCCACGTGATGTTGTACACTTACATGGACATCCAAGGCCCGTCCACAAACAGAACAGACAGGAACATACAACAGTTAAACATATCTCAGAGCAAAATGCTGACCCTGAAAAATTAGACGAGGCTTTGGTCTAGAAGTGGCCCGGGCGATCAATGTCTTTTCACAGAGAACTGGATGACATTTGGGGATGTCACATTCAGAAACAGAGTCAGAGGAATTCATTCACATCTTTCACATACACCAGCAAGGTTAAAACCACCACAAACAAAACATTGACTTTCTGGACTTTCCCTAAACTTGCCGGCCATCTTTCCCTGATGAAGCTGCAGACAAATCAAAACTGGTAGATTGTTGTAGCCCAGTCGTGGACACCACTGGATTGAATTGGCATTAGAGAATGGTGGGCACAGTGGTGTAGCTGGTTGAGCTGCTGCCCCACAGCGCCAGAGACTAGGTTTAGTCCTGACCTCCAATGCTGTGTGTGGAGTTTGCACGTTCACCCTGTGACCGCGTGTGTTTTCTCCGGGTGCTCTGGTTTTCTCCCACATTCCAAACACCTGCAGGTATGCGTGTTAATTGGCCTATGTAAATTGCCCCTAGTGTGCAGAGAGTGGATGAGAAAGTGGGAACTAGTGTGAACGGGTGATAGATGGTCAGCGTGGACTCGGTGGCTGAAAGGGCTGTTTCTAATCTGTATCTCTGAACTAAAATGGTGACCACAAACAAACAGACACCCACAACCTTTTGCGCACAACCAGCCACCGTCCAAAACATACATTCAGAGGGACAGTAAAGACACAACTGATTCACTTCCACCACGTTTACACCACAGGTCTTCAACCAGTCCACCACTGCACTTCACTGCTCTTAAACAGAGGGTGACTCAGGAAGGAAGTTGAAATAAATCAAATCAGACAACTTAAAGAGGATAAAAAAACGTAACCATCATTAGTAGAAACAAAGAACTTTAGATGCTGGTTTATACCAAAGATACAAAGCGCTGGAGTAACTCAGGTCAGGAAGCATCTCTGGAGAAAAAGGATGGGTAACGTTTCAGTCAGGATCATTCTGCGAGCCATCATTAATTGATTGCAAATCAGGATGAAGTAAAGCAAAACAAAATGCAGATTCAGGAATTCTGGCAAATCCAAAACTGTGAAATAGCTATTTGCCTGAGATGTTATCCACTCCATTGAGTTTGGTCCATATCCCTCCAAACTTTTCCCATCCGTGTACCTGTCTAACTGTATCTTAAATGTTGGGATAGTCCCCTCTGGCAGCTTTTTCCATACACCCACCACCCATTGTCACAAACCATTAGAATACCCGAGAATAATTTACATATCAATGTAAATGTGACAATAAAAGACCTTTGAACCACGGGTGTAAAAATTCTACATTTTCCTCAAAATACACAAACACCCGGACAGGTGGACAGAACCTGGGGAAATACGTCCAGGAAGGCCCATTGTGTGTGACTGTGGAAGTGAAAAAGTTACCCTTCAGATTCCTATTAAATCATTTCCCCTTCACCTTAAGGATGAATCATCTTAATCTGGCAAATTTCCAAACAGGTTGTTTAAAGAATTAGTGAACATCATAATCAGTTATTTCCCAATCGTTAGGAAATGGATTTCCACCTTCTCCACCTGTGGCAACCCTGAAACGGCTGTGAATAGCTGTGTATGGTTCCAGTTTTTCATTCTTTGCTGGGACAACATGCTGGAGGAACTCAGCTCGACAGACACTGCATCTTATCCGCATCCATCTGTTGCTCCCTCCCTGCCTCTGACCTGCTTTCTCTCAGCTTATGGAGAGCAGTTATGGTCACCCTGAGTGGAGGGGAAGGGGAGAGTGGTGAGGGTGCGAGGTGGAGGGGAGAGAAGAGGAGGGTGTATGGGGAGGAGGGGAGAGTGGTGAAGGGGGGGTAAAGTGGGGGTGAGGAGGGTCATTCTGGTCACAACCCACAACCCCCCCCCCCCGGGTTCAGGGGCATTTCCGGCGGAAACTAAACGTCCGTCGACGACCCGCACCTGCTCCCGCCCAAACATGGTGAGAAGTGACGTCGTGTCCCGTGGGAATGGCGCCGGTTGAAGGGTGAAGCCGGGCTGGACCCCGTCACGTGTCGGGGGAGCAGCTGTTGGGGGGGATGGAGGCAGCTTCACTCTTATAGAGGAGCCTCTATAATGTTTGATACAGAGAGTACAGGCTGCAGCCCTCCCTCCCTCCCTCTGGATAAACAGGGTCTGATTAGGAACAGTCAACATGGATTTGTGCCTGGAAGGTCATGTTTGACTAATCTTCTTGAATTTTTTGAAGAGGTTACTAGGGAAATTGACGAGGGTAAAGCAGTGGATGTTGTCTATATGGACTTTAGTAAGGCCTTTGACAAGGTTCCTCATGGAAGGTTGGTTAAGAAGGTTAAACTGTTGGGTATAAATGCAGGAATAGCAAGATGGATTCAGCAGTGGCTGAATGGGAGAAGCCAGAGGGTAATGGTGGATGGCTGTTTGTCGGGTTGGAGGCAGGTGACTAGTGGGGTGCCTCAGGGATCTGTGTTGGGTCCTTTGTTGTTTGTCATGTACATCAATGATCTGGATGAAGGGGTGGTAAATTGGATTAGTAAGTATGCAGATGATACCAAGATAGGGGGTGTTGTGGATAATGAAGAGGACTTCCAAAGTCTACAGAGTGATTTAGGCCATTTGGAAAAATGGGCTGAAAGATGGCAGATGGAGTTTAATGCTGATAAATGTGAGGTGTTACACCTTGGCAGGACAAATCAAAATAGGACGTACATGATAAATGGTAGGGAATTGAAGAATACAGTTGAACAGAGGGATCTGGGAATAACCGTGCATAGTTCCTTGAAGGTGGAATTTCATATAGATAGGGTGGTAAAGAAAGCTTTTGGTATGCTAGCCTTTATAAATCAGAGCATTGAGTATAGAAGCTGGGATGTAATGTTAAAATTGTACAAGGCATTGGTGAGACCAAATCTGGAGTATGGTGTACAATTTTGGTCGCCCAATTATAGGAAGGATGTCAACAAAATAGAGAGAGTACAGAGGAGATTTACTAGAATGTTGCCTGGGTTTCAACAACTAAATTACAGAGATAGGTTGAATAAGTAAGGTCTTTATTCTCTGGAGCGCAGAAGGTTAAGGGGGGACTTGATAGAGGTCTTTAAAATGATGAGAGGGATAGACAGAGTTGACGTGATCAAGCTTTTCCCTTTGAGAATAGGGAAGATTCAAACAAGAGGACATGACTTCAGAATTAAGGAACAGAAGTTTAGGGGTAACATGAGGGGGAACTTCTTTACTCAGAGAGTGGTAGCGGTGTGGAATGAGCTTCCAGTGGAAGTGGTGGCGGCAGGTTCGTTGGTATCATTTAAAAATAAATTGGATAGGCATATGGATGAGAAGGGAATGGAGGGTTATGGTATGAGTGCAGGCAGGTGGGACTAAGGGAAAAAAGTTGTTCGGCACGGACTTGTAGGGCCGAGATGGCCTGTTTCCGTGCTGTAATTGTTATATGGTTATATGGTTGTGTATAGGAGCAAAGAGGTCCTTCTGCAGCTGTACTAGTGAGACCATACCTAGTAAGTAAGTAAGTAAGTTTTATTTATTTAGCACGTACCTGGAGAATTGTGTGCAGTTTTGGTCTCCAAATTTGAGTAAGGTCATCCTTGCTGTTGAGAGAGTGCAGCGTAGGGTCACCAGGTTAATTCCTGGGATAGCATATGTTGATAGAATGGAGCATCTGGGTTTGCATACTCTGGAATTTAGAAGAATGAGAGGGGAACTTCTTGAAACATATCCCTGTCCAACTTTCACGACCTAATTGCCGACCTCTGCCGAGTTTGCCCTTGACTCATACTCGCAGCATGGTCGCCACTAGGTCATAGGAGGTCTTTGTACCTCTTCCTCATGCTCACGAGTAAAAAAAGGTCGGCATGGAACAAATGGATAATTTTTTCTCGTAGGCAGGACGTAGGCAGGTCCTGATGGTAGTGGTAGATAGTGGTAGATAGTGGTAGGTCGGTAACTGGCCCGAGAATAAAAATGCAAACATGATATAATTTTAACATGTGATCAATCAATACAATACAATGTTTTATTCGTCACTTGCACATAAATTGCAAGTGAAATGGATTTGCCAACAGCGGTACAATGAAAAAGAACACACAAACACACAATAAAAATTTAACACAAACATCCACCACAGCATTCATCACTGTGGTGGAAGGCACAAAATTTGGCCAGTCCTCCTCCATTTCCCCCCATGGTCGGGACCTCAACCCTCCGCAGCCGTCGCTGCGGGCGTCCAGATGTGCAGGACGGAGTCGGAGCTTCTTCTTCTCCCGGGCCCCCAGCGAGGGATCCCAGGCTGCGGACGCCGTGACAGCTGGAGCTCTGCAGACCACGGCTTCAGGCTGCCGCGGGCCAGCGAACGGAGCTCTCCCCTCCGGCGAGCCCCAGCGAAGGCACGCCCGCTCCACGCCGAAAGTCCGCGCTGCACCCGCAGCTGAAGCGTCTCCGGGAAAGGCCGCACCGATCCTCGATGTTAGGCCACTGGGGAGGCGACATGGAAAAGGCGCCTCTCCGTGGAGGAGGCGACCGAAGCGGTTTCCCCCTTACCCCCCCACACAAGACACACAGAGGAACATTAAGAACCCACATTAGGACATACTAAAAAAAACAAAAAAAGTAGAAAGAACTGACACGCTGCTGGCAGGGTTGCCGGCTTGCAGCGCCCCCACCGACCGAAGATCATTTTCCACTCGTAGCTAGTCTTAGTTGGTCTTAGGTGTGGAATACTGAGATCGAGTGGGGTCGTAAGAGGTCGTAGACATAGTCGTATGAGGTCGTAGGAGGTCTTTTACTTCAGCGAGTCAACACATTTTAATCAATTCGTCTAGGGTCTTCTAAACTCGTGGATTAGGTCGTCCAAGTGGGACAGGCCCTTAAGATTATTAAGGGTTTGAACACGCTAGAGGCAAGAAACATGTTCCCGATGTTGGGAGAGTCCAGAACCAGGGGCCACAGTTTAAGAATAAGGGGTAAGCCATTTGGAATGGAGATGAGGAAAAACTTTTTCACACAGACTTGTGAATCTGTGGAACTCTCTGCCTCAGAAGGCAGTGGAGGCCAATTCTCTGGAGGCTTTCAGGAGAGAGTTAGCTAGAGGTCTTAAAGATAGCAGAACCCAGAGATATGGGGAGAAGGCAGAAACGGGGTACTGACTGTGGATGATCAGCCATGATCACAGTGAATGGTGGTGCTGGCTCAAAGGGCCGAATTGCCTACTCCTGCACCTATTGTCTATTGACCCCTCCTGATCCCGTCACAGCAGCACCACCCCCCTCCCACAACTTCACACTCTCACACTTACCCTTCACCTCATACACCCCCACCAACCTGACCCTCACACCACCAATACCCTGACAACAGCAGCACCACCCTGACCCTGATCTCCGCCACCCTGACCTCAACATAACAGCACCACCCCCACACTCACACACCCTCACCACCCTGACCATCACACACCAGCACCACAGCAGCAGCACCACCCTGTCCGCGATCCCCACCCCCCTGACCCCGACAAAACAACACCAGCACCCCTACACCAGCACCCCTACACCAGCACCACCCGATCACCACCCTCACCACCTGCCCCTCATACCAGCACCAGCCATACCACCATGCCCCCCGTCCCACCCCACTCTCCCATTACCTACCCTCCAACCCCACAAAAGCTCTTCCCACCCCTACCCCAACTTCCTGACTCCCACCTGACCCCCCATCCCCACGCCCACCACCCCCCCACCATATCCACCCCCGCTGCCCAACCTCCACACGCCCCAGTCTCGCCCACCCCCACCATTCCCCACCCCATCCCCTCCATTCTCACGCCACACCCTGCCACTCCCCACCCACCATCCCCCCCGCACCCTCCACCATCTCCCCCGCACCCCCCACCATCCCCCCCGCACCCCCCACCAACCCGAACGTGCAGCAACCCCCATCAACCTCAATCTGTCCCAACACCTCCGGCGACCATTCACCACCACTCCCCTCCATCCCCATCCCCCGCTACCACCCCCATCCCCTGATACTACCCCCATGCACCACCACCAGCTACACCCGCCAAACCCCATTACTACCTGCCACCCTTCAATCACTCCCACCACCCCATCACCACTCCCACACCCACCCCACAACACCTTCGCTCAGTCAGCCTGGACCCACCTGATCTCCCGCTTGATAAACACTTTAATTCTCTGCCCCATTCACACTCAGACCTTTCTGTCCTCGGTCTCCTCCATTGTCATAGTGAGGCTAAATGAAAATTGGAGGAACAGCATCTCATATTTCGCTTGGGCATCTTACAGCCCAGAATATTGATTTCTCTAACCAAGTAAACCCGGTATTCCCTCTCTCCATCCCTCCCCCACCCAAGTCGCACCAGCTTCTCGTTTACACACAGCAAACAGCTAACAATGGCCTGTTTCCTTTATCATCGTTACTTTTTTCCATATCTTTCATCCATTGTTCTATATCTCTCTAAATCATCATCTATATTCTCTCCTTTCCCTTTCCCCTGACTTTCAGTCTGAAGAACAGTCTCGACCCGAAACGTCCATTCCTTCTCTAGACATGTTGCCTGTCCCACTGAGTTACTCCAGCTTTATGTGTCTATCTTCAGTTTAAACCAGCGTCTGCAGTTCCTTGCTACACATTTTGTCTGCTATTTCAAGTGCTCCTCCCTTCATGTAAAATGTGCTTCCAATGTTTGTCTTCATTTCTTCATCCAACACCTTAAATCAATACATTCTGGTTATCGCAATCACACCCTTCACAGCTGGGACTGCTTCCCTGATGCACCCAAAGGGAACTCACACATTCAGAGGGAGAGCGTGCAAACTCCACACAGGCAGCACCCGAGCTGCACCACAGTGCTGTTACTGCTCCTCTTGCCCCTCAGCTCTAAGGAAACATCCTTGGCTTCCCTTTCCCACCCACATACACCCAAGAAGGGTCGACCCGAATCGTCATCCGTTCCTTCTCTCCTGGGATGCTACCTGTTCCGCTGAGTTATTCCAGCATTTTGTGTTTGCCACACATAATTCCTCATCTCTCGAGAGCTCCTGTAAATCCCTCTGGGCCCTCACCAAACCTCACAATCCTTCTACAGCTAAATTTCTGGAACTGGGCACAGGACACAAGCCAGACTTCATATAATGTCTTATAGATGTAACTTCCCGGCTGTATACGCTGTGTGCTTCATGAAATGCTTTGTTAACCACCCAGACCAATTTGAATATTTTTCTCCCATATTGCAGCCTCTTTCATGGTTAAATGCCAAGGATGTCAATGACTTCCACGGCCATGCATCATTTCACAGACCAGCACTGCCCAGTGGTAACAGAGGCATTGCAACAGCAGTTGGTAATTGTGAGGTGATGTTTTTGGATGGAATAATAATGTTAGTATGTACACAGAGGCAGCACCTAGACACAGAGCCAGAGCTGCTGCCAAACATCGCCAGAGAACCAAGTTCGTTCCTGACCTCGGATGCTGTCTGCATGGAGTTTGCGCGTTCTCCATGTGACCGTGTGGGTTTCCTCCAGGTGCTCCGGTTTCCTCCCACATCCTAAAGACATGCAGGTTTGTAGGTTGATTGGCCCACTGTAAATTGCCCCTCGTGTGTAGAGAGTGGATGAGAAAGTTTGATAACATAGAAATAGATTGAATGGGCAATGGGCAATCGATGGTCGGCGTGGACTCGGTGGGCCGAAGTGGGACTGGATTATTTTCTCTCTCTTTGTAAAGACTTTATTTCTATCAACATTTTGAAAGTCCAACACTTCCAGTTTATAGCTAAATGCAACCCAAACATTGTATCAAACTACAATGAATAATTGTGGATGTGTAAGCAGGAGGCTTCTCAGAGCAACTTGTAAGCTGACCACTAGCCATCCTGTTTAGTTTAGTTTAGAGATACAGCACGGAAACAGGCCCTTCGGCCTACCGAGTCAGCGCTGACCAACAATCCCACCCACACCAACGCTATCCTGGCTTATATATAGTGGAATTTAGAAGGAAGAGATGGGATCTTATAGAAACATATAAAATGACAGTGCTGGCTTGAAGGGCCAAATGGCCTACTCCTGCACCTATTTTCTATCTTTAGAGATACAGCTTGGAAACAGGCCCTTCGGCCCACAGAGTCAGTGCCGACCAGCGATCACCCCGCAAATTAACGCTATCTTACACACACTAGGGACAATTTACACATACACCAAGCCAATTAACCTACATACTTGTACGTCTTTGGAGTGTGGGAGGAAACCGAAGATCTCAGAGGAAACCGGTTACGGGGAGAATGTACAAACTCCGTACAGATAAGCAGCTGTAGTCGGAATGAACCCAGATCTCCGACACTGCAAGCGCTGTAAGGCAGCAACTTTGCCGTTGGGCCACAGTGCCACCATGTTTCTATGTTTCCTAAACACACTGGGGACAATTTACTTTTATACCAAGCCAATTAACCTACAAACGTGTACGTCTTTGGAGTGTGGGAAATCTCCGAGAAACCCCACGCAGGTCATGGGGAGAACGTACAACTCAGTACAGACAAGTACCTGTAGTCAGGATGGAACTCGGGTCACTGGCTCTGTGAGGCAGCAACTACCGCTGTGCCAGTGCGCCGCTCCTATTAAAAGACAACTTTCACAAAACTTTGCTCACCTGGCCTTGTCTTTTCCCTCCATCAGCCAGATGCTGGCTCTCCTCTTCAGCAGTAAACTTGGCTTACAATACCCAAATCCTAAGAGAGGTGAAAGACAACAGGGAAATGATCATCAAAGCAGCAGATAAGGGGAAGAACAGAGTTGTCATGGACAAACAACAATACTTACTCGAGGCACACAGACTATGAAGTAAAACAGAGCACTGCACTAAGTTGACAAAGCCCATCTATAAGGAAAGACTAATGGAAATTGAAGACATTTTACAATGCCTCAAAAAAACCATGGTGCATTTATATGTTTAGTTTAGAGATAGACAATAGACAATGTGTGCAGGAGTAGGCCATTCGGCCCTTCGAGCTGCCATTCAATACGATCATGGCCACCCAGCTTTGTGTCATCTCCAAATTTGCTAATGCTACTTTTAATCCCTTCATCTAAATCATTCATCTATATTGTAAATACCTGCGGTCCCAGCACCGAGCCTTGCGGTACCCCACGTCACTGCCTGCCATTCTGAAAGGGAACCGTTTATCCCGTCTTTGTTTCCTGTCTGTAAACCAATTTTCTATCCATGTCAGTAACCTACCCCCAAAACCATGTGCTCTCATTTCGCCCACTATTCTCTTATGTGGGACCTTATCAAATGCTTTCTGAAAGTCCAGGTACACTACATCCACTGGCTCTCCCTTGTCCATTTACCCAGTTACATCCTCAAAAAATTCCAGAAGATTAGTTAAGAATGATTTCCCCTTCGTAAATCCATGTTGACTTGGACCGATCCTGTTACTGCTATCCAAATGTGCCGCTATTTCATCTTTTATAATTGACTCCAGCATCTACTCCACCACCGATGTCAGGCTAACTGGTCAATAATTCCCTATTTTCTCTCTCCTGCCTTTCTTAAAAAGTGGGATAACATTAGCTACCCTCCAATCCACAGGAACTGATCCGGAATCTATAGAACATTGGAAAATGATCACCAATGCGTCCACAATTTCTAGAGCCACTTCCTTAAGTACCCTGGGATGCCGACCATCAGGCCCTGGAGATTTATCAGCCCTCAGTCCCATCAGTCTATTCATTTCCTGCCTGATGTGAATTTCCTTCAGTTCCTCCGTTACCCTAGATCCTCTGGCCACTAGTACATCAGGAGATTGTTTGTGTTTTCCTTAGTGAAGACAGATCCAAAGTACTTGTTCAACTCGTCTGCCATTTCCTTGTTCCTCATAATAAATTCACCTGTTTCAGTCTTCAAGGGTCCAACTTTGGTCTTAACTAATGTTTTCCTCTTCACATACCTAAACTATCCTCCTTTATATTCTTGGCAAGCTTACCTTCGTACCTCATTTTTTCTCCCCGTATTGCCTTTTTAGTTATCTTCTGTTGCTCTATAAAGGTGTCCCAATCCTCTGGCTTCCTGCTCATCTTTGCTATGTTATACTTCTTCTCTCTTATTTTTATACTGTCCCTGACTTCCCTTGTCAGCCACGGTCGCCCCTTACTCCCCTTGCAATCTTTCTTCCTCTTTGGAATTAAGTGATCCTGCACCTTCTGTATTATTCCCAGAAATACCTGCCATTCTTGTTCCACTGTCATCCCTGCTGGGGTATCTTTCCAGTCAACTTTGGCCAGCTCCTCCCTCATAGCTCCATAGTCCCCTTTGTTCAATTGTAATACTGACACTTCCGATTTTTCCTTCCCCCTCTCGAATTGGAGATTAAAACTTATTATATTATGGCTCGAATTTCCATATCAAATCCAGTTCATTATACAGTGCGAAACAGGCCAGCGCCGACCTGCGATCCCTGCATACCAACACAATCCTACACACACAAGGGGCAATTAACATTTATACCAAGCCAATTAGCCTCCAAACCTGTACGTCTTTAGAGTGTGGGAGGAAACCGGAAGCTCCTGGAGTAAACCCAAGCAGGTCACAGAGAGAACGTACAAACTCCACATCGTCAGAAACCATTATAATACCCGAGAATAATTTACATATCAATGCAAATGTGACAATAAAAGACCTTTTCTCCAGGAAGCATCTCTGGAGAAAAAGGATGGGTAACGTTTCAGTCAGGATCATTCTGCGAGCCATCATTAATTGATTGCAAATCAGGATGAAGTAAAGCAAAACAAAATGCAGATTCAGGAATTCTGGCAAATCCAAAACTGTGAAATAGCTATTTGCCTGAGATGCTATCCACACCATTGAGTTTGGTCCATATCCCTCCAAACCTTTCCCATCCATGTACCTGTCTAACTGTATCTTAAATGTTGGGATAGTCCCCTCTGGCAGCTTTTTCCATACACCCACCACCCTTTGTGTGAAAAAGTTACCCTTCAGATTCCTATTAAATCATTTCCCCTTCACCTTAAGGATGAATCATCTTAATCTGGCAAATTTCCAAACAGGTTGTTTAAAGAATTAGTGAACATCATAATCAGTTATTTCCCAATCTTTAGGAAATGGATTTCCACCTTCTCCACCTGTGGCAATCCTGAAACGGCTGTGAATAGCTGTGTAAGGTTCCAGGGGGGGGGGAGGGAGGCAGCTTCACTCTTATAGAGGAGCCTCTATAATGCTTGATACAGAGAGTACAGGCTGCAGCCCTTCTCCCTCCCTCCCTACCCACACACCCTCCCTACCTACCCACCCCTCTTCCCGCTGCCTGCATGCCCCAGTGGACAATGTGTGTGAGGTACAGACAGTGCTGGCCAAAGATCCTATAACGGAGCAAGATAGTTTACTGCCGCCAAATGCAATGGGCTGACGTGTAGTCCGCTACGGAGGGGATCCTGGGCATTTTTCTCCGCACATTTTAGTAACCGGAACCTACCCGACCCGACTCGCAATGTAATCCAAATATCTTATAGCAGAGCTCTAGGATCTCTGGTGTCATTCTGTTAGTTCACACCTCTGTTCATTCTTGTCAAGAATAACATTTGACTCTGGTAATAGTCTTTTTTAATGTTTTTTAAATCATTTATTTTTAAATGGTTCATATGCTGTGTTTGAGTTGATTTTGTATTCCACTTGCACTGTGTAATTCATTCATCTAATCACATGAATGTAATCACACTGTTCACATCTGCAGTATTTACATCTCCACCAGGCTCTGATCAACACGTGCAGCACATGAATGATCTCTAGTGTATTCATGTATGGAAATCAGGTTATAATCAAACACTTGGCCCATGTTGACCAACCTGGGTCTCACTGCACACCTGGTACTACTCCTAGCGCTGACTCCAGATGCATACCTTCTCTCATTCCTGTCCCCGAGTCCAGCCTTACACCTGGCCCCCTATTCTACCCTGTTCATAGCTGCTTACATAGAAAATAGGTGCAGGAGTAGGCCATTCGGTCCTTCGAACCTGCACCGCCATTCAATATGATCATGGCTGATCATCCAACTCAGTATCCCGTACCTGCCTTCTCTCCATACCCCTGATTCCTTTGATAGAAACACAGGAAATAGGTGCAGAACCTGCTTCGGTTCCCTGTGCTGAACACTCCCCCGTCCCAGCTTTGACTGCACACCTAGTACTATTCCAGACCTTGACTCTGGATGCACATTTGGCCTTGCCCGTAGCCCCTTTGCACTGACAATATATCTGGCCCACATATAAAGCCCCATATCTGACCCCCTAGACTTAACCTATTATGTTAAAGTCCACAGATGCTTATCTAATGCAGTAATCTTTTATGGGGCACTTCACGGACCAAATTATGGATAACAAAATTAATTGGCTTCCTTGTTATCTAACATGCTAATTACTTTGTCAAATAAGTCATCAATAGGTTGAACACAATTTCTCATCCATAAAATTATACTCACTCAGCTGTATAAGTATTCTGTTACCTTTTCTTTCATTTTTGTAACAAACTGTCCTGAAGTCATTTTCACCCCCAATATTTTCAGTATTTTGCTGTCTTCCTCTCAGCTGGGTCTTTTCCGAAATGCAAAGTCCAATAACTATATATTTAAGCAATATTATTCTATTAAATGTGACCTTGAGAGTACATAATAATTTCTGTGGTATTCATAGCACAACAATGATAAAAAAGATCTTTGTTTTGATTACACCTACCAACATGCATACATTATTACATTACAGTTAATATGTACAAGGGCAAATTTTTGTTCCAATGCTCCCCATTCCCAATTACTTTTAGATTTAAGTGATTGAAATCCAAGTGAAGTTTAAATGACATCATAAAAGTAAAACCTCCGGAATGAATGATGTTCATTACGTGGTTGGTTGGGGTCAGTATCAGCACAATTACTATTTTAAACTTTGAATCTTCAGACGTCCTGGGTCAAGCTAAAACTAAAGACAAATAACAATCTCTGTCACTCGTTTAAAATATGCCCCTTCTTTGAACAAGCTCTTAAATATCGCATCTGAATCAGTTTCCATCTGATTACACTCCTTGAGGATGTTCATCTACGTGTTCAATTAATAAAACAATGAGATTGGGGACATTTCTATTCAACCTGTCAAAGGAATTGGGGGGGTGTTAGAAATAGTCAGTGAGGTAAACAAACATAATAATTGAGTGGCAAATGACAATATTTTACTGAAGGAAATAATGGGTTATCTGGGCTATATTTTGTGACAGACAGTCTGACACCTTGCATGTCATTTTAATATTACACTTATCCCATCCCCCTGGATATTCCAGATTAATAAATTAAGGTTTTGTCAACTAATTACAAATCAGGCTAATTACAAATCAATAACATTAGCCAACTCCGAAACATGAAGCGCTGAGCATTGGGATCCAGACATCACGGACAACTGGCCTCAGTTTCCCGCTCACATCTGGCAGTGTTCTCTGTCTGAACCAGGGGCCGCGGAGCTTTTTTGAAAGTGGGGAGGCTGAGCGATCACTGATCACTGGCCTTGGGGGTACCCGGTGAGGAAGTGGAGCAACCGAGTGGGGAGAGGGTGTGGAAGTAGGGTGTCACCCCTCCCAGGGTTGGGACTTTTTTTAATTTGATGTATTAAAATCATGTTTTAGTGCATTGTAGAAGTATGATTTCAATGTTTTTTTGTATGAAGTATTTTTAAGAGGTAACTTTTTAAGGGGTAACTTTTTCCACACAAAGGTTGGTAGGTGTATGGAACAAGCTGCCAGAGGAGGTAGTTGAGGCAGTGACCATCCCAACAGTTAGACTGATACAACTAATCTTGTGTCGAGCTGCTGCCCCACAACGCCAGAGACTCGGTTTAATCCTGATCTCCAATGCTGTGTGTGGAGATTGCACGTTCACCCTGTGACCACATGGGTTTTCTCCTGGTGCTCTGGTTTTCTCCCACATTCCAAACACGTGCGGGTTTGCATGTTAATTGGCCTCTGTAAATCGCCTCTAGTATATAGGGAGTGGACGAGCAAGTGGGATGACAGATAACTGGTGTAAACGGGCGATAGATGGTCGGCATGGACTAGGTGGGCCGAAGAGCATTTCTATTCTGTATCTCTAAACAAAATTTGTGACCACAAACCTCCTGTGCATCACCAGCCACCGTCCAAATCACACAATCAGAGGGACAGTAAAGTCACAACTGACTCACAGGACTGTCAACTCTCACGCTTTGAGCGTGAGAATCACGCATTTGAACAATTTCTCACGCTCTCACGCGGATCACAAATTTCTCACGCTCTGTCGTGAGAAATTCTGTGATCAACGAAAATGTAAAAACTCTGATAAACTGCATGGGGCGTGGGTGTTGGAGAACCGGGGCTGAGGGAGGGATGGAAGCAGAACCAGCTGCGGGGAGCCGGGGTAGGCGAGTGTTTGCGGGGCCGGTTAGTGTTTGTTGGGCTGGCGACTCCGGCCATGGAGCAGCCTCAGTGCGATAGTCCCGGGCCGTCGGAGGCGTCAGACGCATCGCGCCGCTGCCGTGAGAGTCTCTGTGCCAAAGGGGCAGAAACTCTCAAAGGGAGGCGGTGATAGAGAGGGAAAGGAGACAGGGAGACAGGAGGAAGAGAGATAGGGGGTGAGAGGAGAGAGACAGAGGGGGAGAGAATGGGGAGAGAGAAGACGGAGAGGGACGGAGAGAGAAGAGGGAGTGAGATAGGGACAGAGAGAGGGGGAGAGAGAGGTTGGGGAGAGAGGGGGAAGAGTGAGGTGGAAGAGTGAGGTGGGAGAGGGGGGAGAGAGGGGTGAGAGGGAGGAGGATGGAGAGAGGGCGAAGAGAAGGGGAAAGATGAAGAGAGGTGAGAGAGGGAGGAGAGAATGGGAGAGAGGGGTGGTAAAAGAGGGGGATGAGGGAGAGAGTGGGAAGAGGGAGAGAAGGGGAAAGAGAAACGGGGGAAGCGAGAGAGAGGTGGGGGCAAAGTGAAAGAGGAGATAGAGACAGAGGAGAAAGAGAGGGGAGAAAGAGCAAGGGGGAGAGTGAGGTGGGAGGGAGAAATGGGGGAGAGAGAGGGGAGAGAGGGGTAGGGAGTTTAAAATTCTCACGGCCTCGGGGAAGAAGCTGGCTTTTAGCCTTGTTGTCCTGGCCTTTATGCTGCGCAGCCTTCTCCCTGAGGGGAGGGGGACAAAGAGTACATTTACTGGGTGGGTGGGGTCCTTCATAATGTTTGAGGCTCTGCTCTTGCACCTGCTGATGTAAATGTCCTCAATGGCAGGGAGGCAGTTAGTTGTGATTTTTTGGGCATGTTTGACCACCCTCTACAATCCATCATTAATTTTTAATGATGCTGACGTGTTGCAGGTCCAGGTGGGATCGTTAGAAATGTGCACCCCCAGATATTTAAAACTGGGCCCCATCTCCACAGCTTCTCCTCCGATGTAGAGGGGAGGGGGGGGTGTAGCCGCCTTTCCTGAAGTCCACAATCACCTCCTTTGTCTTCCCCACGTTGATGTCGAGGTTGTTTGCTTTACACCAGACTTCAAGTTCTCCCACCTCCTGTCTGTAGCCCGACTCGTCATTGTGGGACATTAATCCCACCACGGCCGTGTCATCTGCAAATTTCACAATATGACTGTTCGGGTGTTTGGCTGAACAGTCATAAGTGAGAAGAGTGTACAGCAGGGGGCTCAGGACACATCCCTGTGGGGAGCCGGTGTTGAGGGTAATGGGGGGGTGGGATGACACACCGTAGATTTTAACAGACAGTGACCTGTTGGTCAGGAAGTCTAGTACCCAGTTGCACATGGATGGTTTAAGTCCAAGCAACAGCAGTTTGTTGACTAAAGTCTGTGGAATGATGGTATTGAAGGCAGAACTAAAGTCCAAGAAGAGCAATCTGACATATGAACTCCTGTCCTCCAGATGAGTGAGGGCTGAGTGAATGACAGATGAGATTGCATCAGATGTAGACCGGTTCTTCCTGTAGGTGTACTGATGAGTGTCCACATTGATGTTAATGCTGTCTTTTATGTGGACCATAACCAGCCTATCGAAGCATTTTGTGATTATCGGGGTGGGAGCCACCGGACGGTAATCACTCAAGCCTGACACCACTGACTTTGTTGGCACAGGGATGATGGTGGCGGTCTTGAGACATGTGGGCACCACAGCTTGGGAGAGGGAGGTGTTATAGATGTCAGTCAGTACCCCAGTGAGTTAGTGAGCGCAGTCTCTCAGAACCCGTCCCGGGATATTATCCGGGCCTGCTGCTTTGCGGGGGTTGACTCTCATCAGGGACCTCCTCACATCCTCAGCAGTCACCCTGAGAGGCAGCTCACCTGGTGGAAGTGTGAACCTGCAGCTGGGGAGGTGTAAAACGAGCATAAAAAGTGTTCAGGACATCAGGAAGAGATGGGTCCCTGGGGCATGCAGCATCTGTTTTGCTGTGCCCTGTGATGGCCTTGATGCCCTTCCACATGCTCTGGGGGTCATTGGTGGAGAAATGACCTTGGATTTTGAGAGCATAGTTGGCTTTTGCTCTCTTAATTCCAGCTTCCAGCTTCCTCCTCGCTGCTCTCAGCACCGATGCATCTCCCAGCCTGAATGCTGAGTCCCGTGCCTTCAGAAGAGATGGTACTTCTCCATTCAGCCAGGGGGATGCAAGCAGAAGCCTCCACGTGGTGCACCCCGGGCAATGCTGACGACAGAAACTGTACCACAGTGACTGACTGAAGTAGCCAATTCTGCAACCATCGACCGTCAACCGTCACTGACCGACCGGAAAGATGTGATATGGAAGATGGCCGGACACGAGGAAGAAGATGATTCAGCCAGGGGTTTTGGTTGGGGTGGGGGGTGATTTTTCTGGTGGTGGTAACATCATCGATACACTTGCTGATATAGCTGGTGACAGATGAGGCATATTCTTCCAGGTCCACCTTATCACCGTCTGTTGCTGCTTCACTGAAGATCTGCCAATCAGTGCGGCCAAAACAGTGTTGAAGCATGGAGGCTGCATGACTGGGCCACACAGTGATGGTTTTTTGTGTGGGCTTGCTGGCTTTGAGCACAGGATGGTGAGCAGGAAGCAGCATCATTGACATGTGATCGGAGAAACCCAGGTGGGGGCGGGGGGGGGGGGGGGGGCACCACTCTGTATGCACCCCGTCTGTTTGTATACACACCACCCAGTGTGTTGTTCCCCCTGGTTGCTATGGAGACGTGCTGGCAGAACCGTGGCAGAGTGTCCGACAGGTTTATGTGGTTAAAGTCTCCTGCAACCAGGAAGAAAGCCTCTGGGTGCTTGTTGTGGAGCGCACAGATGTGGTCATGGAGCTCCCTGAGAGCTTGGCTAGCATTAGCACTCAGCGGTATGTAAACAGCCACAATAACCACCACTGTAAACTCCCGGGGGGCAAATAGTACGGCCGGCATTTCAGTGTTAGATGTTCAACTGCTTCACAACAATGGCTGCTTACCAGGGACGTTTGTGCACCACCCTCTGTTGATGTAAACACAGAGTCCACCTCCGCCAGTTTTCCCCGACAGCATGTTGCGGTCCGCTCTGAAGAAGAGTAGTCCATCGATCTGGTACGTTGAGTCCGGCATGTTATTATGTAGCCATGTTTCCGTCAGGAGAAATACACAGCAGTTTTCCATGTCCCTGTAGCTGCTCATTCGGAGCCACATCAGGTCCATCTCGTTGTCCAGCGAGCGAACATTAGCCAGGAAAAGTGAAGGAAAAGCGGGTGTGTTGTTAGCCCTTAGCCTGGCTAGCAGGCCGGCTCACTTACCCCTCTTCTGCCTCCGTGAACACCGCTTCCTCTCTCTCAGCCGGTGAATTATCCTGCTCCAACTCACTCTCTTCAGGAGCCTCAGTCTGCCCAGCGCTGCTTTTAGATGTAAATGTAAAAGATGTAAAGAGACATCGTTTAGATGTAAAAGTTCGGCTGAACTGTATTTCACCGCACACTTTCCGAAAGGGATTAGAGATACGTTTGCCGGGAGCTGAGAAGCCGCTGCTCTGCTGCGCGCCACCATCTTGGATGTCTCACATTCCCACCTATTCCACCTTCCCCATGGCAGGAGTAATGAGAGAATGGCCAAGGTGGTGTGGGATCTTGATGTTTCTGGCTGTCTTTTTTGTCTTTCCCCATGAAGGAAATAGTCTATGCCTTTATTCCTTCAACCATAGGGAAGCACAGTGGTGCAGTGGTAGAGTTGCTGTCTCACAGTGCCAGAGATCCTGACGACACGTGCTGTCTGTACGGAATTTGCACCTTCTCCCTGTGACCACGTGGGGTTTCTCTGGGTGCTCCGGTTTCCTCCCAAATTCCAAAGACGTGCGGTTAAGACGTTGGTTAATTGGCTACTGTAGCCAGTGTGTGGGATGTCAACATGCAGTGTCAACATGGGACAGAATGCTAAAGTGTGTGGGAGTTCTGATGATATTTGAAGCCATGGGCCTATTGTGGCTCATTTTTTCAGCCTTGTTTCCATGCCTATTCATTCTTCAACAATCTCGTGGTCCTTGGTTTGAATGAAATCAATATTAGCCAATTATATTATAATCTGGCCAATAATATTATCTCATAGGAAAGATGTCCAGCTGGAAAGGGTACAGAGAAGATTTACGAGGATGTTGCCAGGACTAGAGGGTCTGAGCTATAGGGAGAGGTTGAGCAGGCTGGGACTCTATTCCTTGGAGCGCAGGAGGATGAGGGGTGATCTTATAGAGGTGTACACAATTATGAGAGGAATAGATTGGGTAGATGCACAGTCTATTGCCCAGAGTAGGTGAATTGAGAACCAGAGGACATAGGTTTAAGGTGACGGGGGAAAGATTTAATAGGAATCTAATAGGAATACTTTTTCACACAAAGGGTGTTGGGGGTATGGAACAAGCTGCCAGAGGAGGTAATTGAGGCTGGGACTATCCCAACATTGAAGAAACAGTTAGACAGGTATATGGACAGGACAGGTTTGGAGGGATATGGACCAAACACAGGCAGGTGGATCTAGGTAGCTGGGACATGTTGGGCTGAAGGGCCTGTTTCCACACTGTATCACTCTATTACTCGCTTCCATGTGCTCTAAAGTTGTTTCGCAACCTGTGTGGATTTTTATCAAAAGCCATCTGGAATTATAACTCGCCAACATCCACTTTCCTTGCTATCTAATCTACCTGTTGTATTTTCAAAGTACCTTGAAAAATTTAGTCTCATGTGATTTTTCTTTCATTAATGCAGAAGGGTGCTGTTCATTCTGTTTTTCTCTTCCTGGTTCTCTGTTCTTTCTTTCATTATAATTTTCATGAGTTTCCTTACAACTGATGTTGTACGATTAACTCTCTTAGTTACTTTTTCCCCTGTTTTTTCCAAAATAACGTGGTCACTCTTAGCTACGGTTCAATGCCACATCATCCAGATTAGTGAATTGTTGCTATTAGTGCAGTGTTTTTATATTCCTGGTTCTAGTATTAATTGATTTTTGTGTACAATTATTCCCAACAAAGCTGAATTGTGAATTAAAGCTGATAAAGCTCGGGATCTCATCACTGAAACATTTCAACCCAAACCAGATCCTGGCATATCTCTGCTGCACCGGGCCTCTTCAGTTCCATCATGTTCTTCCCATAATATCCAGAACAGAATTGCACATAATACTCCAATTATGGCCTAAGCCAAGTTTTATAAAGTCATACCGTGATCTTCATGTTCTTGTATTCCATGTCTTGGCCGATGAAGGCCAGCATAAAGTCATACAGCACTGAAGAAGGCCCTTCAGCCCAACTCATCCATGCCAAGATGTCCCATCCAAGCTAGTCCCATTCACCTGTATTTGGCCACATACCTCTAAACCTTTCCTATCCAAGTCCAAGTGTCTTTTAAATGTTGTTATTGTACCTACCTCAACTAGCTCCACTGGCAGCTTATTTCATATTTCCTCCCCACCCACCCCATCCGAATGTAAAAAGTTGTTCCTTGGGTTTCAATTAAATCTTTCCCCTCAAACCTTAAACATGCACTGTGATTCCCTTACCCTGGGTAAATGATTCTGTGCATTCACTCTATTAATTCCTCTCATGATTTTGTACACCTCCATAAGATCACCCCTTATCCTCCTGTGCTCCAAGGAACAAACTCCTAGCTTGCACAATCTCCCCTTGTTGCTCAGTCCACTGGCAACATCCTCGTCCTCTTTGTCTTCCAAGGTTATCAGTATATGAGGCGATGAGGGGGGATCTTATAGAAACATATAAAATTATAAAAAGACTGGACAAGCTAGATGCAGGAAAAATGTTCCCAATGTTGGGCGAATCCAGAACCGGGTGCCACATAAACATAGACAGAGACAAAGAAAATAGGTGCAGGAGGAGGCCATTCGGCCCTTCAAGCCAGCCCCGCCATTGAATGTGATCATGGCTGATCGTCCCCTATCAATAACCCGTGTCTGCCTTCTCCCCATATCCCTTGACTCCACTAGCCCCTAGAGCTCTGTCTAACTCACTCTTAAATCCATCCAGTGATTTGGCCTCTACTGCCCTCTGTGGAAGGGAATTCCATAAATTCACAACTCTCTGGGTGAAAATGTTTTTTCTCACCTCAGCCTTAAATGACCTCCCGTTTATTCTAAGTCTGGCCCCTGGTTCTGGACTCGCCCAACATTGGAAACATTTTTCCTGCATCTAGCTTGTCCAGTCATTTTATAATTGTATATGTTTCTACAAGAGCCCCCTCATCCTTCTAAACTCCAGTGAATACAAGCCTAGTCTTTTCAATCATTCCTCATATGACAGTCCCGCCATCCCAGGGATCAATCTTGTGAACCTACGCTGCACTGCCTCAATCACAAGGATGTCCTTCCTCAAATTAGGAGACCAAAACTGTACACAATTGTCCAGATGTGGTCTCACCAGAGCCCTATACAACTGCAGGATAACCTTTACTCCTATACTGAAATCTTCTTGTTATGAAGGCCAACATTCCATTAGCTTTCTTCACTGCCTGCTGTACCTGTAAGCCAACTTTCAGTGAACGGTGTACAAGAACGCCCAGGTCTCGCTGCACCTCCCCCTTAATTAACCTGACCCCATTGAGATAATAATCTGCCCCCTTGTTTTTGCCGCCAAAGTGGATAACCTCACATTTATCTATATTATACTGCATCTGCCACGCATCTGCCCACTCACTCCACCTGTCCAGGTCACCCTGCAACCTCCTAACATCCTCTTCACAGTTCACACTGCCACCCAGCTTTGTGTCATCCGCAAACTTGCTAGTGTTGCTCCCAATTCCCTCCTCCAAATCATTAATACATATGGTAAACAGTTGCGGCCCCAACACCGAGCCTTGCGGCACTCCACTCGCCACTGCCTGCCATTCTGAAAAGGACCCGTTCACTCCTACTCTTTGCTTCCGTCCGGTCTGCCAACCAATTTTATATCCATGTCAACAGCCTACCCCCAACACCATGTGCTCTAATTTTAGTCACCAGTCTTCCGTGCGTGACCTTATCAAAGGCTTTCTGAAAGTCTAGATACACTACATCCACTGGCACCCCTTCATCCATTTTACTTGTCACATCCTCAAAAAATTCCAGAAGATTAGTCAAGCATGATTTCCCTTTCATAAATCCATGTTGACTTGGACTAATCCTTTTACTGCTATCCAAATGCTCCATTATTACATAGAAACATAGAAATTAGGTGCAGGAGTAGGCCATTCGGCTCTTCGAGCCTGCACCGCCATTCAATATGATCATGGTTGATCATCCAACTCAGTATCCCGTACCTGCCTTCTCTCCATACCCTCTGATCCCCTTAGCCACAAGGGCCACATCTAACTCCATCTTAAATATAGCCAATGAACTGGCCTCGACTACCCTCTGTGGCAGAGAGTTCCAGAGATTCACCACTCTCTGTGTGAAAAAAGTTCCTCATTTCGGTTTTAAAGGATTTCCCCCTTATCCTTAAGCTGTGACCGCTTGTCCTGGACTTCCCCAACATCGGGAGCAATCTTCCTGCATCTAGCCTGTCCAACCCCTTAAGAATTTTATAAGTTTCTATAAGATCCCCTCTCAATCTCCTAAATTCTAGAGAGTATAAACCAAGTCTATCCAGTCTTTCTTCATAAGACAGTCCTGACATCCCAGGAATCAGTCTGGTGAACCTTCTCTGCACTCCCTCTATGGCAATAATGTCCTTCCTCAGATTTGGCGAACAAAACTGTATGCAATATTCCAGGTGTGGTCTCACCAAGACCCTGTACAACTGCAGTAGAACCTCCCTGCTCCTATACTCAAATCCTTTTGCTATGAAAGCTAATATACCATTCGCTTTCTTCACTGCCTGCTGCACCTGCATGCCTACTTTCAATGACTGGTGTACCATGACACCCAGGTCTCGCTGCATCTCCCCTTTTCCTAGTCGGCCACCATTTAGATAATAGTCTGCTTTCCTGTTTTTGCCACCAAAATGGATAACCTCACATTTATCCACATTATACTGCATCTGCCAAACATTTGCCCACTCACCCAGCCTATCCAAGTCACCTTGCAGTCTCCTAGCATCCTCCTCACAGCTAACACTGCCCCCCAGCTTAGTGTCATCCGCAAACTTGGAGATATTGCCTTCAATTCCCTCATCCAGATCATTAATATATATTGTAAATAGCTGGGGTCCCAGCACTGAGCCTTGCGGTACCCCATTAGTCACTGCCTGCCATTGTGAAAAGGACCCGTTTACTCCTACTCTTTGCTTCCTGTTTGCCAGCCAGTTCTCTATCCACATCAATACTGAACCCCCAATGCCGTGTGCTTTAAGTTTGTATACTAATCTCTTATGTGGGACCTTGTCAAAAGCCTTCTGGAAGTCCAGATACACCACATTCACTGGTTCTCCCCTATCCACGCTACTAGTTACATCCTCGAAAAATTCTATAAGATTCGTCAGACATGATTTACCTTTTGTAAATCAATGCTGACTTTGTCCAATGATTTCACCACTTTCCAAATGGTGAATTGATAATTGATAATTGACTCCAGCATCTTTCCCACCACCGATGTCAGGCTAACTGGTCTGAAATTCCCCGTTTTCTCTCTCGCTCCTTTCTTGCTATCCTCCAATCCACAGGAACTGATCCTGAATCTATTGAACATTGGAAAATGATCAGCAATGCGTCCACTATTTCTAGATCCACCTCCCAGAGGACCCTGGGATGCAGACCATCGGATCCAGGGGATTTATCATCTTTCAGTCCCATTAGCCTACCCAATACTATTTCTCGCCTAGTGAAAATTTCTTTCAGTTCCACGATTTCCCTTAGATCTTCTGTCCTCCAGACACAAACAACTAGGGGGCGGATTATTATCTCAATGGGGTTAGGTTAGGTAAGGGGGAGGTGCAGCGAGACCTGGGCGTCCTTGTACACCGGTCACTGAAAGTTGGCTTACAGGTACAGCAGGCAGTGAAGAAAGCTAATGGAATGTTGGCATCTAAAGAAGCTTTTTACTGTCCTTCCTTATATTCCTGGACAGCTTCCCTTCGTACTTCATCTTTTCAGCCCTTATTGCCCGTTTTGTTTCCTTCTATTGTCCTATGAAAGTTTCCCAATCCTCTGACTTCCGGCTACTCTTTGCTGTGTTATACATCTTTTCTTTTAGTTTTATTCTATCCCTGACTTCTCTTGTCGGCCACGGTTGCCTCCTACTCCCCTTAGAATTTTACTTCCTTTTTAGAATGAAATGATCCTGCGTCTTCCGGATTATGCCCAGAAATTCCTGCCATTGCTGTTCCACCTTCATTCCTGCTAGGATCCCTTTCCAGTCTACATTGGCCAGCTCCCCTCTCATGCCTTCATAGTCCCCTTTGTTCAACTGCATCACTGCCACTTCCGATTTAACGTTCTCCTTCTCGAATAAAGCCGTCTTTGGTTTCAAAACGCTAAAGTTGCCTTTGGTTTCAAAACGCAACAGCAGCCTTTGGTTTCAAAACACTAAAGCTGACTAAGGTTTGAAAACGCTAAAGCTGCCTAAGGTTTGACAACGCTAAAGCCACCTTTGGTTTCAAGAGGCTAAAGCCGCCTTTGGTTTCAAAACGCTAAAGCCGCCTTTGGTTTGAAAACGCTACAGCCACCTTTGGTTTGAAAACGCTAAAACATAGAAAATAGGTGCTGGAGGAGGCTATTCGGCCCTTCGAGCCAGCACCGCCATTCATTGTGATCGTGGCTGATCGTCCCCTATCAATAACCCGTATCTGCCTTCTCCCCATATCCCTCGACTACACTAGCCCCTAGAGCTCTATCTAACTCTCTCTTAAATCCATCCAGTGACTTGGCTTCCACTGCCCTCTGTGGCAGGGAATTCCATAAATTCACAACTCTCTGCGTGAAAATGTTTTTTCTCACCTCAGTCTTAAATGACCTCCCCTTTATTCTAAGCCCCTGGTTCTGGACTCGCCCAACATTGGGAACATTTTTCCTGCATCTAGCTTGTCCAGTCATATTATAATTTTATATGTTTCTATAAGATCCTAAGGTCCCATTCGCCTACCCAATACTATTCCTCGCCTTATGAAAATTTATTTCAGTTCCTTTACCCCCTTACAGTACATCTGGGAGATTGTTTGTGTCTTCCTTAGTGAAGACTGATCTGAAGTACCTATTCAACTCTTCTGCCATTTCCTTGTTGCCCATAATAATTTCACCCGTGTCTGCCTTCAAGGGACCCACATTTGACTTTGCTACGCTTTTTCCCTTAATATATCTAAAGAAGCTTTTACTGTCCTTCTTTATATTCCTGGACAGCTTCCCTTCGTACTTCATCTTTTCAGCCCTTATTGCCCGTTTTGTTTCCTTCTATTGTACTGTTGAGTATGTGGGATAGGAGTGGTGTTTTCTGCCTCCAAGTTAAAGGGGGAGGAGTGTTAGGTATGTGATAATTAGCATATGAAATTAGCATATGTAATGAGTGTCTTGTCATATGTTGTGCAAGTACGCATGTGCGGGAGACTCAAGGTGGCCTCCTGTAGTAAAGAAGCTTGTATGATTACTCCCGTGTCCGAGCCTTTATTCAAGTGTGCTAAGCATCCCGAATACACAACATGTACTATGAAAGTTTCCCAATCCTCTGGCTTCCGGCTACTCTTTGCTGTGTTATACATCTTTTCTTTTAGTTTTATTCTATCCCTGACTTCTCTTGCCTTCCCAATTTCCCAATACTAGATCCAGTGTTGCCCTTTCACATGTGGGGGCCTCCACATACTGTTTAAGAAAACTCTCCTGAACACGTTTGAGGAATTGCACCCCATTTAAATCCTTCACGCTATGATTTCCCCAGTCTATATTGGGAAAGTTAAAATCCCCTACTACAACAACCTTATTTGACCAGCAGCTGTCTGCAATCTCCTGGCACATTTGTTCTTCTAATTCCCGTTGACTATTCGGGGGTCTGTAGTACACCCCCAACAAAGCGATCATCCCTTTCTTGTTCCTCAGCTCCACCCATATAGCCTCACTAAACGAACTGTCCGTAATGTCACCTCTGAACACTGCCGTGACATCCTCCTTACCCAACAATGCAACCCCCCTCCTATTTTCCCCTCACCCCTGTCTGCCTTGAAGCTCCTGTACCCCGGGAACATTGAGCTGCCAGTCCTGCCCCTCCCTTAAGCAGGTTTCAGTCATGGCTACAAGGTCCCAGTCGCTCGTACCTATCCATGCCCTCAGCTCATCTGCCTTCCCCGTCAGGCCCCTTTACGTGCAATTTAAACCAACCCTCCTTCCTCGATCTCTGCCTTTCACCTGCCTATTCTGACCGGGATACTGATTGTGGATGATCAGCCATGATCACATTGCTGGCTTGAAGGGCTGAATGGCCCACTCCTGCACCTATGGTCTATTGTCTATTTATCGGTGGTTCAATGTGACTGGGTGTCCTGTGGGAGGGTGTGTTCAGTACAGAGGTGGGGAGGAGATGGAGGAGGCAGTGGGGATGGGTGTGACCAGGTGGAGGAAGGGAGTCTGTGGATCCCCGGAGCACGTACCTGGACAGAGTAAAGACATCGATCAAGGAGATGGCCGTTGTTAACTGGTACCAGGCTGTGCCCAACCACCAGTACACCAGGGGCAGAGCTTTTTCTGAAAGAGACAGCAACACAATATTAGACAACATTGGGCCCCGATGCTTCACATCAGTGGAAGCGGAGAGAGCTCAGATTCTCCAACATGGAACGCACTGATACTGTGGAACCATGTCAGACTGAGAGACCTTCTCCCCTGCAGGGACCACCACAGAAAGTCCACCGCAAGCTGGTGGCAGGAGAACCCAGGGGAGCTTTAGGGAACCTAAGAAAAAATAGGTTGCAGGGATATCAACGGGACAACAGCACTGATGGGGGTACTCCAGAGGCCACAACGGGCCGAATGGCCTCCTTTTGTGTCCAGACTAAATAAACGGGAGATTGTCAATGACATTTCCACCGAGCAGGGAGTATCGGGTCGAGACCCTTCTTCAGACTGAGAGTCAGGGGAAAGGGAAACAAGTGATATAGACGGTGATGTAGAGAGACATGGAGCAAATGAATGAACGATGTGCAAAAAAGTAACGATGATGAAGGAAAGGGTCCATTGTTGGTTGGCTGTGGGCTCGGTGTTAACGAATGATACAGACAATGAAACTCACCAGGACGACAGTGAAATTAGTACAATGACTAAGGAGGGGGAGGGACGGAGAGAGAGGGTTACTTGAAGTTAGAGAGATCTAAATTTATTGAACATGGGCGTCTGCTGATCACAATGCTGTGTGCGAGCTTGGCCACGGTCCAACACCTTACACTACATTTCAAAAGCATCCTCGGTGCCACACAGCTGTGGAAATCTAAAGGAGATCCTATTCTTTCATCACCCCAGTGACCCTGGAGCACAAACCAGGCCTCCTTTAGGTGTTACAACATGTCTTCAGTCGGGATCGAGTAACCGACCATTGACAGTCAGTCGGTACACAAAATTGCTGGGGAAACTCAGCGGGTGCAGCAGCATCTATGGAGCGAAGGAATTAGGCGACGTTTCGGGCCGAAACCCTTCTTCAGACTGAAGGGGGGTGGGGAAAGAAAGAAGGACAAAGGGAGGAGGAGGAGGAGCCCGAGGGCGGGCGGATGGGAGGGTGGGAGGAGACAGCTAGAGGGTGAAGGAAGGGGAGGAGACAGCACGGGCTAGCCAAATTGGGAGAATTCAATGTTGATGCCATAAGGTCGCAAGGACCCCAGACGGAATATGAGGTGCTGTTCCTCCAATTTCCGCTGTTGCTCACTCTGGCAATGGAGGAGACCCAGGACAGAGAGGTCGGATTGGGAATGGGAGGGGGAGTTGAAGTGCTGAGCCACCGGGAGGTCAGGTAGGTTATTGCGGACTGAGCGGAGGTGTTCGGCGAAACGGTCGCCCAACCTACGCTTGGTCTCACCGATGTAAATCAGCTGACATCTAGAGCAGCGGATGCAGTAGATGAGGTTGGAGGAGATACAGGTGAACCTTTGTCGCACCTGGAACGACTGCTTGGGACCTTGAATGGAGTCGAGGGGGGAGGTGAAGGGACAGGTGTTGCATTTCTTGCGGTTGCAACGGAAAGTGCCCGGGGAGGGGGTGGTGCAGGAGGGAAGGGAAGAATTGACGAGGGAGTTGCGGAGGGAGCGGTCTTTGCGGAAGGCAGACATGGGGGGAGATGGGAAGATGTGGCGAGTGGTGGGGTCACGTTGGAGGTGGCGGAAATGGCGGAGGATTATGTGTTGTATTTGGCGGCTGGTGGGGTGAAAGGTGAGGACCAGAGGGACTCTGCCCTTGTTGCGTGTGCGGGGATGGGGAGAGAGAGCAGTGTTACGGGGTATGGATAAGACCCTGGTGTGAGCCTCATCTATGGTGGCGGAGGGGAATCCCCGTTCCCTGAAGAACGAGGACATTTCCGATGCCCTGGTATGAAATGTCTCATCCTGGGAACAGATGCGGCGTAGGCGGAGGAATTGGGAGTAGGAGATGGAGTCTTTACAGGGGGCATGGTGGGAAGACATGTAGTCCAGATAGCCATGTGAGTCAGTGGGTTTGTAATGTATGTCGGTCAGGAGTCTGTCCCCTGCGATGGAGATGGTGAGGTCAAGGAATGGTAGGGAAGTGTCGGAAATCGTCCAGGTGTATTGGAGTGCCAGATGGAAGTTGGTGGTGAAGTGGATGAAGTCAGTCAGTTGTGTGTGGGTGCAGGAGGTGGCACCAAATCAGTCGTCAATGTCACCAAAGCACCCCACCACTCGCCACATCTTCCCATCTCCCCCCATGTCTGCCTTCCGCAAAGACCGCTCCCTCCGCAACTCCCTCGTCAATTCTTCCCTTCCCTCCCGCACCACCCCCTCCCCGGGCACTTTCCGTTGCAACCGCAAGAAATGCAACACCTGTCCCTTCACCTCCCCCCTCGACTCCATTCAAGGTCCCAAGCAGTCGTTCCAGGTGCGACAAAGGTTCACCTGTATCTCCTCCAACCTCATCTACTGCATCCGCTGCTCTAGATGTCAGCTGATTTACATCGGTGAGACCAAGCGTAGGTTGGGCGACCGTTTCGCCGAACACCTCCGCTCAGTCCGCAATAACCTACCTGACCTCCCGGTGGCTCAGCACTTCAACTCCCCCTCCCATTCCCAATCCGACCTCTCTGTCCTGGGTCTCCTCCATTGCCAGAGTGAGCAACAGCGGAAATTGGAGGAACAGCACCTCATATTCCGTCTGGGGTCCTTGCGACCTTATGGCATCAACATTGAATTCTCCCAATTTGGCTAGCCCGTGCTGTCTCCTCCCCTTCCTTCACCCTCTAGCTGTCTCCTCCCACCCTCCCATCCGCCCGCCCTCGGGCTCCTCCTCCTCCTCCCTTTGTCCTTCTTTCTTTCCCCACCCCCCATCAGTCTGAAGAAGGGTTTCGGCCCGAAACGTCGCCTATTTCCTTCGCTCCATAGATGCTGCTGCACCCGCTGAGTTTCCCCAGCAATTTTGTGTACCTTCGATATTCCAGCATCTGCAGTTCCCTTTTGAACACATTGACAGTCAGTCGTCTCTTGACTTGATGGTCCTCTGGGCAACTCACCACTCATCTCAGTGAGTGACCCAGTCCGGCTGAGGGAACACACTGGAGTACCAAGCTGAAAGGTGGCTTCCTCCCGCACTGACTGTGGTCCTTAGGCTGCACGAACAACAGAGCACTGGGGACCAGGCCTTGTGCAAACCCTGGGAGTTTAAGGAGAGAGCAGCGGGCTGTACCTCACCATTGGGTCCAGTATCAGCAGGGCACTGGTTGACTGGAGCAGAGTTTTGGGGCCATGGACCACAGAAGAGGGGAGATTAGTAATGCAGGTACCAGGAGACAGCAGCGAGATCCAGCCCCACAGCTTGGCAAGGGAAGAGAACAATTCACAGTACGCCAAACCTGGGGGGTGGGAAAGAAGAGCAAGATGTCAACAAAGCAAACTTCTCTCTCAAGGTTTACAATGTTCAAAGGGTCACGTGGCCCAATGTTTGTGCTGCTGTTCACAAAAGCACCATGCAACTGATCGGCCCACGGCTCAACTGTTAGTGTGCGGGGATCGCTGATCGGTGCCGTCTCGGTGGGCCGAAGGGCCTGTTTCCACGCTGTATCTCTAAACTAAATTAAAGGAAGGATGTCAAAAGCCTAAGATAGACACAAAGTTCTGGAGTAACTCAGCGGATCAGGCAGCATCTCTGTCTGAAAAAGGATGGGTGACGTTTCGGGTGGGGACCCTTCTTCAGACTTCAAGCCTAAGAATTGATTTAGAGAGTGTCTAGCATTACAGTAAAGAGTAATTTGGAAAGGTCAGGAGTCCTGTCGGAACAGAGAAGGTAAAAGAGATGACCCATCAAACGTTGAAGATTGTAGCAGGGTTTTACACGAGAAAGGTTTTGCTATTGAGGGATCAATAAACAGAGGTCACAGCATCAATACTGACAGGATCCAGAATATTCTCTCCAAAACGCTGCAGGAAATGGATTCATTCATGATTTTAAGTGGATGGATACACAGGGAGTTGCTGCTGATACAACCTGGAGATTGCAATGGAACGATGCTCTTTAGCAGAAGCTGCATCACTTTCCACACCTTGCTGAACAGGCGCTATGCAGGGGAAGTTTGTGTCGTCAAATGGCAGGTGTGTGTGTGTGAGAGTGTGTGTGTGTGTGTGTGTGTGTGTGTGTGTGTGAGAGTGAGTGTGTGTGTGTGTGTGTGTGTGTGTGTGTGTGTGTGTGTGTGTGTGTGTGTGTGTGTGTGTGTGTGTGTGTGTGTGTGTGAATGGCGATTAGCTGCCCCAAATAACAGCTCAGTCTCCCTGATGTAACCTAGCATCTGGGAAATCTACAATCCTGTACAACAAGCTCAGCTCCTGCCCAGTGTCAGTCCACGACCCACTCACCCACCCACAGCCCACCTCACTAACAGCCCCTCACCTGCCCCAGTAACGGGTCCCTCACACCCCACCCACTTAATTTACCCTCCCAACCGTCAGCCCACTTACATGTCCCTCACCCCCTTCCCAGTAACAGCACATACACCCACCCCATGTCCCACACCCGCGTCTTGTAATAGCCCACTCAACCTTACCCTCCCCCACCCCCCAACATCCTCCACTCACCCCCAACATCCTCCACTCACCCCCCACACCCCGCAACATCCTCCACTCACCCCTCTCCTGTCCGCCTCCCAGCAACCGGCGGGATAGGCAAAGTCTCACAGCAGCTGTGCGATGATCGCTGGTCAGCGCGGACTCATTGGGCCAAAGGGCTCGTTTCCATTAAAACTGAGATACTGTAGCACGAGTCTCCGACGTGCACCAGTGATCGCGGTACTTTAAACCAAGGAGAAGCCCTTAACCAGTATGTTGGAGGGAAGGGTTAAGGCTTTAAGAACACTGCTGTCAAAAGATCATAAGTGATAGGAGGAGAATTAGGCCATTCGGCCCATCAAGTCTACTCCGACATTCCATCATGGCAGAACTATCTCTCCCTCCTGACCCCATTCTCCTGTGTTCTCCCCGTAACCCCTGTACTAATGAAGAATCTGTCTATCTCTGCCTTAAATATATCGACTGACTTGGCCTCCACAGCCTTTAGTGGCAATTAATTCCACTAATTCACCAGCGTCTGACTAAAGAAATGTGCCGGTGCCCTGCTTCCACCCCCCGCGCTGCCCTCCCCGGACACGTACCGACGGGCTCCTGCCAGCCGCTGCTGCTGCCGAGGTGCAGAGAGCGCTGAGAGTGCTGAGAGCGCTTGGAGGAGTTGCTGACGTTGCTGATGTAGCTACTCAGTCTGTTGACTGAACTGTTGGACGGTGAACGTTTGACACCAGGCACAGGTCCTGGCCTCTTGCTGTTTGACCTTTTCTTGTACAACCTGAAACGATAAAGGGCAATGATTTAGGACGGAGGCAGACCAGGACTGCGAAAGAGAAGCAAAAAAGTAACAATGATAAAGGAAACTGGCCATTGTTAGCCATTTGCTAAATGAGAATGAGAAGCTGGTGCGACTTGGGTAGGGGAGGGATGGAGAGAGTCGCTTGTCAGAGCTAGGAAAGGGGGGGAGGGGGGGGAAAGAAGATTGGTTCACACGGGGAAGGAATATCATGATTCTCTCTCTCCCTCTCCTCAAGGAACTGCAGTTGCTGGTTTATAACAAAAAGTCACAAAGTGCTGGAGTAACTCAGCGGGTCAGGCAGCGCCTGTTCACGTTCCCTCCAACATCCCTCATGAGCCCATCAACCGAAAAGGCTTGATCAACAACTTATCGGCACGGCAACCCTGCCCTTGGCCTATGGAAGTTATACCCTACATCCAATCATCCTCCACCTGAGATTCCAAGCAGGAAAGAAGAGGCTGTTGGAACTTTCCTTGAGGTTTTATCCTGTAGGGAAAGGTTCAGTTGGGGTTGGGGGGAGGGAGGAATGGGAGGGAGGGTGGGGGGGCGATTGGGAGGGGAGGCCGTGCTGCGGGAGGAGAGGGAAGGGGGGTGAGGGGGGAGAGTTGGAGTTGTGATACACAGCTCCCTGAGTGAGGTACGTGGGGTGGAGGCTGCATCTTTACTGTTAGAAAGGAGCATAGCTCAGAGAGGAAAGAACGAGAGGGAGAGGGGGGGGAACGAGACAAGAGAGAGTTAGAGAGACATACCTGACGGGAGTCTCCATGTAAGAGGGAGCGCCGGATTTGGTGGAGCCGCCGCTGCTGCTGGAGGCGTCGTCGTTGTGCTGGTTGTAGCCGTTGGTGGCCAGACGGGGACTGAGGAGGATGCTATGAGAATGCAGAGTGACTTGGACAGGTTGGGTGTGTGGACAGATGCATAGCAGATGAAGTTTAATGTGGATAAATGTGAGGTTATCCACTTTGGTCACAAAAACAGGAAGGCAGATTATCTAAATGGTGTCAAGTTGGGAAAAGGGGAAGTACAACGGGATCTGGGGGTCATTGTTCATCAGTCAATGAAAGTAACCATGCAGATACAGCAGGCAGTGATGAAAGCAAATGTCATGTTGGCCTTCATAACAAGAGGAGTTGAATATTGGAGCAAAGAGGTCCTTCTGCAGTTGTACAGGGCCCTAGTGAGACCATACCTGGAGTATTGTGTGGAGTTTTGATCTCTAAATTTGAGGAAGGACATTCTTGCTATTGAGGGAGTGCAATGTAGGTTCACAAGGTTAATTCCCGGGATGGCGGGACTGTCATATGCTGAGAGAATGGAGCGGCTAGGATATACTCTGGAATTTAGAAGTATGTAAGGGGATCTTATTGAAACATATAAGATTATTAAGGGTTTGGACACGCTAGAGGCAGGATGTGGATTGGAAAGGTTTAGAGGGATATGGGCCAAACACAGGCAAATGGGAGCAGCCCGGGAAGGCTCCTTTGTCAGCATGGACGAGGAGTAGGGCTGAAGGGCCTGTTTCTGTTTTATGTCTCTTTCAATGGAGGGTCGGTGACCTGACACATTAATGGGGTCAGACCTACAAAGCCTACAACGCGTCTCCCGTTTTCATTTCGGACTTCCAGCATCTGCACGTTTTGCTTTTCAACCGTCTAGCGCCAGCCAGCACCAACTGCAGGGGCAACACTGCTTCCACTCAACATGCGAGGCTGTGCCCAAACATCAGATAACATCTCAGACAACACAAGGCACAGGCCACGTGACAACTGGCAAAGATTCCCACAACACTGCATCTCAGTTTAGCTCAGTATATTTCAGAGATACAGCGTGGAAACTAGGCCCTTCCGCTCACCAAGTCCATGCCGACCAGCGATCCCCACACATTAACACTACCCCACACAGGCTAGGATCAATTTACACGTATACCAAGCCAATTAATCTATAAACCCCTACGTCTTTGGAGTGTGGGAGGAAACCAAATATCTCGGAGACAACCCACGCGGTCACAGGGGGAACGTACAAACTCCATACAGACAGCGCCTGTAGTCGGGATAGAACCCGGGTCTCTGGCACTGTAAGGCAGCAACTCTACCGCTGTGCCACCATTCACAGAAATATACACGGCAGAGCTTAGTTTCAGAGCACTGTTCCCTCCAGCTCACCATTGCCCTGGCTTCCTGGCATCTGATGACGGGGCAGAGCATTTTGTGGGCAGCAATCATCAAAAATGGGCATCATCAGAAGGGATGGGAGAGTAACCACACACACAGCAAGTCTCTGGATACAGCATGTGGCAGGCCAATTGTCTGATTAATAGAACGATCATCAACTGTGATGTGGAGACGATGTTTCCACTAGTGGGAGAGTCTAGGACCCGAGGTCATAGCCTCGGAATTAAAAGACGTTCCTTTAGGAAGGAGATAAGGAGGTCTTTCTTCAGTCAGAGGGGGGTGAATTTGTGGAATTCATTGCCACAGAAGGCTGTGGAGGCCGTCAATGGCTTTTATTAAGGCAGAGATAGGTAGATTCTTGATTGGTACGGGTACTGGTAAGGAGATATGGGGAGGAAATGGGGTTCGGACATAGAGATAGATCAGCCATGATTGAATGGCGAAGTAGACTTGATGGGCCGAATGTCCCAATTCTTCTCCAATCACTTATGAACTAATGAAACTGGGGTACTGTCCAATTCACCTCCACCCCATTGTGCACATTGGACAGTCTCTGGAACTGATGCACTTCAATGCTGAGAACTATATTCTGCACTCTGTATCTTCCCCTTTGCTCGACCTATTGAACTTGATTTGGCTTGATTGTATTGATGAATATTTTGTATCTGATTTGATTGGATAGCTTACCATATAACCATATAACAATTACAGCACGGAAACAGGCCATCTCGACCCTTCTAGTCCGTGCCGAACACATAATCTCCCCTAGTCCCATATACCTGCGCTCAGACCATAACCCTCCATTCCTTTCCCATCCATATAACTATCCAATTTATTTTTAAATGATAAAAACGAACCTGCCTCCACCACCTTCACTGGAAGCTCATTCCACACAGCTACCACTCTCTGAGTAAAGAAGTTGCCCCTCATGTGACCCCTAAACTTCAGTCCCTTAATTCTCAAGTCATGTCCCCTTGTTTGAATCTTCCCTACTCTCAGTGGGAAAAGCTTTTCCACGTCAGCTCTGTCTATCCCTCTCATCATTTTAAAAACCTCTATCAAGTCCCCCCTTAACCTTCTGCGCTCCAAAGAATAAAGCCCTAACTTGCTTTTCACTGTACGCCAGCACATGTAACAATACTAAAGTGAAACCTGAGGTACAGAAAGGATCCAGGAGCCTTGGCCCATCGAGTCCATGCTGACCATCAATCTCCCTTTTATACTAGTTCTATGTTCATTAGTTCATATGTTCAAGGAGCAGAATTGCCATTCGGCCCATCATTTACTACACCGTTGAATCATGGCAGATCTATCTTTTCCCATCAGCTCCATTCTCCTGCCTTCTCCCCATAACCCCAAAGCGACCTCCTTTTCACATCCACTCCCTTACACACTAGGGACAATTTACAGAGGCCAATAAAGCTACAAATCCACACGTCTTTGGGACTAGTTATAACTAGCTGTATCAAGTGTCTAACACATGGCTGCCTGCGCCCGCTGCCTGAACGGAAGATAGTCACAAATGTTTGAACAATCAACAATCCCCCTGCCCCTCGCTCTTCCCCCACTGGCCAGTAAACCCATTCCATTTCCATCATTTCTCCAGTTTCTTTGAGAAGTTTCACCGGATCTGCTTCCTTCTGTGTTTCAGAACAAATGTGACCAAAAACCAAGAAACCCAGAGGCAGCGCTGGTTGTTTCCTATCACTTGAGAGTTTAGGTACATTGCGGAAACAAGCCTTCGACCCAACGAGTCCACACCGACCAGCAATCCCCGCACATTAACTCTACCCTACACACACCAGGGACAATTTTACATTTATACAAAGCCAATTAACCAACAAGTCTGTATGTCTTTGGAGCTTGGGAGGAAACGGAAGATATTGGAGAAAACCCACGCGGTCTCGAGGAGAACATACAAACTCTGTAAATACAGCACCTGTAGTCGGGGTCGAACCCTGGTCTCTGACGCTGTAAGCGCTGTAAGGCAGCAACTCTACACTGCGCCACCGTGCCACCCTTTTAAACCTGCACCGTCAACACAGTGACCTTGTCGTCCTTACTCATGACTTCTCCTCACTCGCTATCCTTTGTGATTTTACACGTCTCCCCCAACCCCTCCTACTCACCCCCACCGGCCTGTCCACATGGCTTGTGTAGGAAGGAACTGCAGATGCTGCTTTACACCAAAGATGGACACAAAATGCTGGAGAAACTCAGCGGGACAGGCATCATCACTGGAGCGAAGGAATGGGTGATGTTTCCTGTCGAGATCCTTCTTCAGACTGATGTCAGGGGAGTGGGAGATAACCTTATCTATACACTTATAGATTTCCTTGTCTATACACTTCCTTATCTATGTACCCCCCACTCCCCTGATATCTGTCTGAAAAGCGTCTAAACCAGAAACATCACCCATTCCTTCTCTCCAGAGATGCTGCCTGTCCTGTAGAGTTACTCCAGCATTTTGTGTCTATCTAAGACAATACAGAGACCAGACATTCCAACTGGAACCAAGTGGAGCTTTACAGCCCCCACCTGACTGTGAGCCCATAAACAAGGCTTCCTCAACAGTCTAAAGGGCCTGTCCCACTTACGCAATTTTTTTCGGCGACTGCCGGCACCCGTCATAGTCGCAGCAGGTCGCCAAGGAAAAGGTAGGACCCTTTGGACGACTATTTACGACCACACAGGCGTCACGTGTCGACAAGTCTGGAGCCATGGGAGGGAGAGGCTGAGGCTGCGGTCTGGGGGAGGTTCTTGCCCCAGGTCCCGCTCCTCTCCCTGCCCACGGGCTCGGAGCAGCAGCCCCCGGACCCCACACCTGCTCGAACCCCAGCCCAGGGCCTTGAGCCGCACTCAGGGCCCAGACAGTGTCTGTGTCTGCTCCCCAGTGACCAAAGCCCGGGCCCGGCTACAGCCCCGAGGCTCGGCCCACACCAGGCATCTTCCTTCACCTTTCCTCTTCTTTCCCCTCTCCACCTCCCTCAATCACCTCTCCCTCCCTCAGTCACTCCCTACCTCCCTCCATAACCCCTCTCCCTGCCTGCCTGCTTCCCCCACTCCTCACCTCTACCCTATCCCACCCCACACGATGTTTAATGTCAATGAGATTCGGATTCCCTGAGTGACGTTATTGTGAATGAAAACGGGAGAATTAGAATGAAACAGATTTTGTTTAGAATTTGATGTCAATGAGATTCGGGATTCCATCGTGATGTCATTAACAGGCAGGGCAAGTGGAAGCGGCTTTAAAAGTAGTTTTTGTAAAGTTACAAATGGCAATAACTTGTACAATACGTCTTTAAAGTGTGCGGTTGTTTCATTCAGCGGTGCGGCGCCCCTGGACTCTGACAGCGCTGCCGTGGGTCGGTGTTTAAGGGGAGGCAGTCAAGGGGGTGAGGCTGGGAGCCGCCCCCGTCCGCAGGGCCCCCGGCGCCGGGAGGAGCGGTCACCTGTGCGGGGCCAGGGACCGACACGACAGACAGACAGACAGACAGACAGACAGACAGACAGACAGACAGACAGACAGACAGACAGACAGACAGACAGACAGACAGACAGACTCACCGAGTGATGGTCCCTGCGGGGTCCGAGCAGCAGAAGCTTCGCCAGGAACAAGGAGCGGGAGCGTGGCCACTTCACCCACTCCCCTTCTGGTCGCCACCCGTCCCCGCCGCACCCAGAGTATAATATAGTATAGTAGATGATAGTAGGGTCGAGTATAGCTGAGCTGTGCAGAGCAGACACCAGACACGACCTCCTCCAACGCCGTCTGTCTGTGTCTGTGTCTATGTCCCGCCCCCGGTGCCGCTGCCCATTGTCTGCATCGTTCAAAATGCTACATTCTAGAGTGTTAGTTTGTGTCGCGGCTCCACCCCACCGGGGGGTGGGGACAGGAACCGTGACAACTGCGGCACCACCACCCCCACGTTCCAACCAGCACCACCCTCCCTGATACCCACCTCCACACAATGACCTCACTGACTATAAAAGATGAAATAGTGACACATTTGGATAGCAGTAGCAGGATCGGTCAGAGTTCTTTGAGGATGTAACTAGGAAAATGGACAAGGGAGAGCCAGTGGATGGAGTGTACCTGGACTTTCAGAAAGCATTTGATAAGGTCCCACATAGGAGATTAGTGGGCAAAATTAGAGCGCATGGTATTGGGGGTAGGATACTGACAATGGATAGAAAATTGGTTGGCAGACAGGAAACAAAGAGTAGGGATAACTAGTGGGATACCGCAAGGCTCGGTACTGGGAACCGCAGCTATTTACTATATGTATTAATGATTCAGATGAAGGGATTAAAAGTAACATTAGCAAATTTACAGATGACAGAAAGCTGGGTGGCAGTGTGAACTGTGAGGAGGATGCTATGAGAATGCAGGGTGGACTTGGACAGGTTGGGTGAGTGGACAGATGCATGGCAGATGCAGTTTAATGTGGATAAATGAGAGGTTATCCACTTTGGTAGCAAAAACAGAAAGGAAGATTATTATCTAAATGGTGTCAAGTTGGGAAAAGGGGAAGTACGACGAGACCTGGGGGTTCTTGTTCATCAGTCACTGAAAGTATGTTGGTAGAGCAGGAAGTGAAGAAAGCGAATTGCATGATAGCCTTCATAACAAGAGAAGTTGAGTATAGGAGCAAAGAGGTCCTTCTGCAGCTAGTGAGACCACACCTAGTAAGTAAGTAAGTAAGTAAGTAAGTTTTATTTATATAGCACGTACCTGGAGAATTGTGTGCAGTTTTGGTCTCCTAATTTGAGTAAGGACATCCTTGCTATTGAGAGAGTGCAGCGTAGGGTCACCAGGTTAATTCCTGGGATAGCATATGTTGATAGAATGGAGCATCTGGGCTTGCATACTCTGGAATTTAGAAGAATGAGAGGGGATCTTATTGAAACATATAAAGCCCCTGTCCCACTTTCACAACCTCTGCCGAGTTTGCCCTTGACTCATACTCGCAGCATGGTCGCCACTAGGTCGTAGGAGGTCTTCGTACCTCTTCCTCATGCTCACGAGTAAAAATAAGGTCGGCATGGAACAAATGGATAATTTTTACTCGTAGGCAGGACGTAGGCAGGTCCTGATGGTAGTGGTAGATAGTGGTAGATAGTGGTAGGTCGGTAACTGGCCCGAGAATAAAAATGCAAACATGATATAATTTTATCATGTGATCAATCAATACAATACAATCAGTTTTATTCGTCACTTGCACATAAATTACAAGTGAAATGGATTTGCCAACAGCGGTACAATGAAAAAGAACACACAAACACACAATAAAAATTTAACACAAACATCCACCACAGCATTCATCACTGTGGTGGAAGGCACAAAATTTGGCCAGTCCTCCTCCATTTCCCCCCGTGGTCGGGACCTCAACCCTCCACAGCCGTCGCTGCGAGCGTCCAGATGTGCAGGACGGAGTCGGAGCTTCTTCTTCTACCGGGTCCCCAGCGAGGGATCCCAGGCTGCGGACGCCGTGCCAGCTGGAGCTCTGCAGACCACGGCTTCAGGCTGCCGCGGGCCAGCGAACGGAGCTCTCCCCTCCGGCGAGCCCCAGCGAGGGCACGCCCGCTCCACGCCGAAAGTCCGCGCTGCGCCCGCAGCTGAAGCGTCTCCGGGAAAGGCTGCACCGATCCTCGATATTAGGCCACTGGGGAGGCGACATGGAAAAAGTCGTCTCTCCGTGGAGGCGACCAAAGCGGTTTCCCCCACAAGACACACAGAGGAACATTAAAAATCCACATTAGGACATACAAAAAAAACTGAAGCGTGTAGAAAGAACTGACACGCTGCTGGCAGGGTTGCCGGCTTGCAGCGCCCCCACCGACCGGAGATCATTTTCCACTCGTAACTAGTCTTAGTTGGTCTTAGGTGTGGAATACTGAGGTCGAGGGGGGTCGTAAGAGGTTGTAGACATAGTCGTATGAGGTCGTAGGCATAGTCGTAGGAGGTCGTACACATAGTCGTAGGTGGTCGTAGAAGGTCTTGTACTTCAGCGAGTCAACACAACCTTGACATTTTAATCAATTCATCTAGGGTCTTCTAAACTCGTGGATTAGGTCGTCCAAGTGGGACAGGCCCTTAAGATTATTAAGGGTTTGAACACGCTAGAGGCAAGAAACATGTTCCCGATGTTGGGAGAGTCCAGAACCAGGGGCAACTGTTTAAGAATAAGGGGTAAGCCATTTGGAATGGAGATGAGGAAAAACTTTTTCACACAGACTTGTGAATCTGTGGAACTCTCTGCCTCAGAAGGCAGTGGAGGCCAATTCTCTGGAGGCTTTCAGGAGAGAGTTAGCTAGAGGTCTTAAAGATAGCAGAACCCAGGGATATGGGGAGAAGGCAGAAACGGGGTACTGACTGTGGATGATCAGCCATGATCACAGTGAATGGTGGTGCTGGCTCAAAGGGCCGAATGGCCTACTCCTGCACCTATTGTCTATTGACCCCTCCTGATCCCATCACAGCAGCACCACCCCCCCTCCCACACCTTCACACTCTCACACTCTTACCCTTCACCTCCTACACCCCCACCAACCTGACCCTCACACCACCAATACCCTGACAACAGCAGCACCACCCTGACCCTGATCTCCGCCACCCTGACCTCAACATAACAGCACCACCCCCACACTCACACACCCTCACCACCCTGACCATCACACACCAGCACCATAGCAGCAGCACCACCCTGTCCCCGATCCCCACCCCCCTGACCCCGACAAAACAACACCAGCACCCCTACACCAGCACCACCCCCCTCCCCGATCACCACCCTCACCACCTGCCCCTCAATACCAGCACCAGCCATACCACCATGCCCCCCGTCCCACCCCACTCTCCCATTACCTACCCTCCAACCCCACAAAAGCTCTTCCCACCCCTACCCCACCTTCCTGACTCCCACCTAACCCCCCCATCCCCACGCCCACCACCCCCCCACCATATCCACCCCCGCTGCCCAACCTCCACACGCCCTAGTCTCGCCCACCCCCACCCCATCCCCACCCCATCCCCTCCATCCTCGCGCCACACCCTGCCATTCCCCACCCACCATCCCCCCCACACCCCCCACTAACCCCCCCGCACCCCCCACCAACCCCCCCCCCCCCGCACCCCCCACCAACCCGAACGTCCAGCAACCCCCATCAACCTCAATCTGTCCCAACACCTCCGGCGACCATTCACCACCACTCCCCTCCATCCCCATCCCCCGCCACCACCCCCATCCCCACACCCTGATACTACCCCCATGCACTACCACCAGCTACACCCCACAAACCCCATAACTACCTGCCACCCTTCAATCACTCCCACCACCCCATCACCACTCCTACACCCACCCCACAACACCTTCGCTCAGTCAGCCTGGACCCACCTGATCTCCCACTTGATAAACACTTTAATTCTCTGCCCCATTCACACTCAGACCTTTCTGTCCTCGGTCTCCTCCATTGTCATAGTGAGGCTAAATGAAAATTGGAGGAACAGCATCTCATATTTCGCTTGGGCATCTTACAGCCCAGAATATTGATTTCTCTAACCAAGTAAACCCGGTATTCCCTCTCTCCATCCCTCCCCCACCCAAGTCGCACCAGCTTCTCGTTTACACCCAGCAAACAGCTAACAATGGCCTGTTTCCTTTATCATCGTTACTTTTTTCCATATCTTTCATCCATTGTTCTATATCTCTCTACATCATCATCTATAATCTCTCCTTTCCCTTTCCCGTGACTTTCAGTCTGAAGAACGGTCTCGACCCGAAACGTCCATTCCTTCTCTCCAGACATGCTGCCTGTCCCACTGAGTTACTCCAGCTTTATGTGTCTATCTTCGGTTTAAACCAGCATCTGCAGTTCCTTGCTACACATTTTGTCTGCTATTTCAAGTGCTCCTCCCTTCATGTAAAATGTGCTTCCAATGTTTGTCTTCATTTCTTCATCCAACACCTTAAATCAATACCTTCTGGTTATCGCAATCACACCCTTCACAGCTGGGACTGCTTCCCTGATGCACCTAAAGGGAACTCACACATTCAGAGGGAGAGCGTGCAAACTCCACACAGGCAGCACCCGAGGTCAGGATTGAACCGGGGTCAGAGGAGCTGCAAAAAGGTGGCTCCACAAGCTGCACCACAGTGCTGTTACTGCTCCTCTTGCCCCTCAGCTCTAAGGAAACATCCTTGGCTTCCCTTTCCCACCCACATACACACAAGAACGGTCTCGACCCGAATCGTCATCCGTTCCTTCTCTCCTGGGATGCTGCCTGTTCCGCTGAGTTACTCCAGTATTTTGTGTTTGCCACACATAATTCCTCATCTCTCGAGAGCTCCTGTAAATCCCTCTGGGCCCTCACCAAACCTCACAATTCTTCTACAGCTAAATTTCTGGAACTGGGCACAGGACTCAAGCCAGGCTTCATATAATGCCTTATAGATGTAACTTCCTGGCTGTATACGCTGTGTGCTTCATGAAATGCTTTGTTAACCACCCAGACCAATTTGAATATTTTTCTCCCATATTGCAGCCTCTTTCATGGTTAAATGCCAAGGATGTCAATGACTTCCACGGCCATGCATCATTTCACAGACCAGCACTGCCCAGTGGTAACAGAGGCATTGCAACAGCAGTTGGTAATTGTGAGGTGATGTTTTTGGATGGAATAATAATGTTAGTATGTACACAGAGGCGGCACCTAGACACAGAGCCAGAGCTGCTGCCAAACATCGCCAGAGAACCAAGTTCGTTCCTGACCTCGGATGCTGTCTGCATGGAGTTTGTGCGTTCTCCATGTGACCGTGTGGGTTTCCTCCAGGTGCTCCGGTTTCCTCCCACATCCTAAAGACATGCAGGTTTGTAGGTTGATTGGCCCACTGTAAATTGCCCCTCGTGTGTAGAGAGTGGATGAGAAAGTTTGATAACATAGAAATAGATTGAATGGGCAATGGGCAATCGATGGTCGGCGTGGACTCGGTGGGCCGAAGTGGGACTGGATTATTTTCTCTCTCTTTGTAAAGACTTTATTTCTATCAACATTTTGAAAGTCCAACACTTCCAGTTTATAGCTAAATGCAACCCAAACATTGTATCAAACTACAATGAATAATTGTGGATGTGTAAGCAGGAGGCTTCTCAGAGCAACTTGTAAGCTGACCACTAGCCATCCTGTTTAGTTTAGTTTAGAGATACAGCACGGAAACAGGCCCTTCGGCCTACCGAGTCAGCGCCGACCAACAATCCCCCCCCACACCAACGCCATCCTGGCTTATATTTAGTGGAATTTAGAAGGAAGAGATGGGATCTTATAGAAACATATAAAATGACAGTGCTGGCTCGAAGGGCCAAATGGCCTACTCCTACACCTATTTTCTATCTTTAGAGATACAGCGCGGAAACAGGCCCTTCGGCCCACAGTCAGTGCCGACCAGCGATCACCCCACAAATTAACGCTATCTTACACACACTAGGGACAATTTACACATACACCAAGCCAATTAACCTACATACTTGTACGTCTTTGGAGTGTGGGAAATCTCCGAGAAACCCCACGCAGGTCATGGGGAGAACATACAACTCAGTACAGACAAGCACCTGTAGTCAGGATGGAACTCGGGTCACTGGCTCTGTGAGGCAGCAACTACCGCTGTGCCAGTGCGCCGCTCCTATTAAAAGACAACTTTCACAAAACATTGCTCACCTGGCCTTGTCTTTTCCCTCCATCAGCCAGATGCTGGCTCTCCTCTTCAGCAGTAAACTTGGCTTACAATACCCAAATCCTAAGAGAGATGAAAGACAACAGGGAAATGATCATCAAAGCAGCAGATAAGGGGAAGAACAGAGTTGTCATGGACAAACAACAATACTTATTCAAGGCACACAGACTATGAAGTAAAACAGAGCACTGCACTAAGTTGACAAAGCCCATCTATGAGGAAAGACTAATGGAAATTGAAGACATTTTACAATGCCTCAAAAAATTCATGGTGCATTTATATGTTTAGTTTAGAGATAGACAATAGACAATGTGTGTAGGAGTAGGCCATTCGGCCCTTCGAGCCGCCATTCAATACGATCATGGCCACCCAGCTTTGTGTCATCTGCAAATTTGCTAATGCTACTTTTAATCCCTTCATCTAAATCATTCATCTACATTATAAATACCTGCGGTCCCAGCACCGAGCCTTGCGGTACCCCACTAGTCACAGCCTGCCATTCTGAAAGGGAACCGTTTATCCCGTCTTTGTTTCCTGTCTGCCAAACAATTTTCTATCCATGTCAGTAACCTACCCCCAATACCATGTGCTCTCATTTCGCCCACTATTCTCTTATGTGGGACCTTATTAAATGCTTTCTGAAAGTCCAGGTACACTACATCCACTGGCTCTCCCTTGTCCATTTACCTAGTTACATCCTCAAAAAATTCCAGAAGATTAGTTAAGCATGATTTCCCCTTCGTAAATCCATGTTGACTTGGACCGATCCTGTTACTGCTATCCAAATGTGCCGCTATTTCATCTTTTATAATTGACTCCAGCATCTTCTCCACCACCGATGTAAGGCTAACTGGTCAATAATTCCCTATTTTCTCTCTCCCGCCTTTCTTAAAAAGTGGGATAATATTAGCTACCCTCCAATCCACAGGAACTGATCTGGAATCTATAGAGCATTGGAAAATGATCACCAATGCGTCCACAATTTCTAGAGCCACTTCCTTAAGTACCCTGGGAGGCAGCCCATCAGGCCCTGGAGATTTATCAGCCTTCAGTCCCATCAGTCTATTCAACACCATTTCCTGCCTGATGTGAATTTCCTTCAGTTCCTCCGTTACCCTAGATCCTCTGGCCACTAGTACATCAGGAGATTGTTTGTGTTTTCCTTAGTGAAGACAGATCCAAAGCACCTGTTCAACTCGTCTGCCATTTCCTTGTTCCCCATAATAAATTCACCTGTTTCAGTCTTCAAGGGTCCAACTTTGGTCTTAACTAATGTTTTCCTCTTCACATACCTAAAGAAGCTTTTACTATCCTCCTTTATATTCTTGGCAAGCTTACCTTTGTACCTTATTTTTTCTCCCCATATTGCCTTTTTAGTTATCTTCTGTTGCTCTATAAGAGTGTCCCAATCCTCTGGCTTCCCGCTCATCTTTGATATGTTATACTTCTTCTCTTTTATTTTTATACTGTCCCTGACTTCCCTTGTCAGCCAATGGCTGCCCCTTACTCCCCTTGGAATCTTTCTTCCTCTTTGGAATTAAGTGATCCTGCACCTTCTGTATTATTCCCAGAAATACCTGCCATTGTTGTTCCACTGTCATCCCTGCTGGGGTATCTTTCCAGTCAACTTTGGCCAGCTCCTCCCTCATAGCTCCATAGTCCCCTTTGTTCAATTGTAATACTGACACTTATGATTTTTCCTTCTCCCTCTCAAATTGGAGATTAAAACTTATTATATTATGGCTCGAATTTCCTGATCAAATCCAGTTCATTATACAGTGTGAAACAGGCCAGCGCCAACCTGCGATCCCCGCATACTAACACAATCCTACACACACAAGGGGCAATTAACATTTAAACCAAGCCAATTAGCCTCCAAACCTGTACGTCTTTAGAGTGTGGGAGGAAACCGGAACCTCCTGGAGTAAACCCACGCAGGTCACAGAGAGAATACACACATTGTCACAAACCATTAGAATACCCGAGAATAATTTACATATCAATGTAAATGTGACAATAAAAGACCTTTGAACCACGGGTGTAAAAATTCTACATTTTCCCCAAAATACACAAACACCCGGACAGGTGGACAGAACCTGGGGAAATACGTCCAGGAAGACCCATTGTGTGTGACTGTGGAAGTGAATCCTATCGGGTAGCAGAATACATCGACTCCCTTCTTAATCCACTGGCACAGCAGCACCTCTACTTCAGACCACGTCACACTCCCTGACTGTGCCACGTGATGTTGTACACTTACATGGACATCCAAGGCCCATCCACAAAGAACAGAAAGGAACATACAACAGTTAAACATATCTCAGAGCAAAATGCTGACCCTGAAAAATTAGACGAGGCTTTGGTCTAGAAGTGGCCCGGGCGATCAATGTCTTTTCACAGAGAACTGGATGACATTTGGGAATGTCACATTCAGAAACAGAGTCAGAGGAATTCATTCACATCTTTCACATACACCACCAAGGTGAAAACCACCACAAACAAAACATTGACTTTCTGGACTTTCCCTAAACTTGCCGGCCATCTTTCCCTGATGAAGCTGCAGACAAATCAAAACTGGAAGATTGTTGTTGCCCAGTCGTGGACACCACTGGATTGAATTGGCATTAGAGAATGGTGGGCACAGTGATGTAGCTGGTTGAGCTGCTGCCCCACAGCGCCAGAGACTAGGTTTAATCCTGACCTCCAATGCTGTGTGTGGAGTTTGCACGTTCACCCTGTGACCGCGTGTGTTTTCTCCGGGTGCTCTGGTTTTCTCCCACATTCCAAACACCTGCAGGTTGCATGTTAATTGGCCTCTGTAATTGGCCCTAGTGTGCAGGGAGTGGATGAGAAAGTGGGAACTAGTGTGAACGGGTGATAGATGGTCAGCGTGGACTCGGTGGCTGAAAGGGCTGTTTCTAATCTGTATCTCTGAACTAAAATGGTGACCACAAACAAACAGACACCCACAACCTTTTGCGCACAACCAGCCACCGTCCAAAACATACATTCAGAGGGACAGTAAAGACACAACTGATTCACTTCCACCACGTTTACACCACAGGTCTTCAACCAGTCCACCACTGCACTTCACTGCTCTTAAACAGAGGGTGACTCAGGAAGGAAGTTGAAATAAATCAAATCAGACAACATGAAGAGGATAAAAAAACGTAACCATCATTAGTAGAAACAAGGAACTTTAGATGCTGGTTTATACCAAAGATACAAAGCGCTGGAGTAACTCAGGTCAGGAAGCATCTCTGGAGAAAATGGATGGGTAACGTTTCAGTCAGGATCATTCTGCGAGCCATCATTAATTGATTGCAAATCAGGATGAAGTAAAGCAAAACAAAATGCAGATTCAGGAATTCTGGCAAATCCAAAACTGTGAAATCGCTATTTGCCTGAGATGCTATCCACACCATTGAGTTTGGTCCATATCCCTCCAAACTTTTCCCATCCATGTACCTGTCTAACTGTATCTTAAATGTTTGGATAGTCCCCTCTGGCAGCTTTTTCCAAACACCCACCACCCATTGTCACAAACCATTAGAATACCCGAGAATAATTTATATATCAATGTAAATGTGACAATAAAAGACCTTTAAACCACGGGTGTAAAAATTCTACATTTTCCCCAAAATACACAAACACCCGGACAGGTGGACAGAACCTGGGGAAATACGTCCAGGAAGGCCCATTGTGTGTGACTGTGGAAGTGAAAAAGTTACCCTTCAGATTCCTATTAAATCATTTCCCCTTCACCTTAAGGATGAATCATCTTAATCTGGCAAATTTCCAAACAGGTTGTTTAAAGAATTAGTGAACATCATAATCAGTTATTTCCCAGTCTTTAGGAAATGGATTTCCACCTTCTCCACCTGTGGCAATCCTGAAACGGCTGTGAATAGCTGTGTATGGTTCCAGTTTTTCATTCTTTGCTGGGACAACATGCTGGAGGAACTCAGCTCGACAGACACTGCATCTTATCCGCATCCATCTGTTGCTCCCTCCCTGCCTCTCTCCTGCTTTCTCTCAGCTTATGGAGAGCAGTTGTGGTCACCCTGAGTGGAGGGGAAGGGGAGAGTGGTGAGGGTGCGAGGTGGGGGGGAGAGAAGAGGAGGGTGTATGGGGAGGAGGGGAGAGTGGTGAAGGGGGGGTAAAGTGGGGGTGAGGGGGGTCATTCTGGTCACAACACACAACCCCCCCCCCGGGTTCAGGGGCATTTCCGGCGGAAACGAAACGTCCGTCGACAACCCGCACCCGCTCCCGCCCAAACATGGCGAGAAGTGACGTCGTGTCCCGTGGGTATGGCGCCGGTTGAAGGGTGAAGCCGGGCTGGACCCCGTCACGTGTCGGGGGAGCAGCTGTTGGGGGGGAGGGAGGCAGCTTCACTCTTATAGAGGAGCCTCTATAATGTTTGATACAGAGAGTACAGGCTGCAGCCCTTCCCCCTCCCTCCCTCCCCCCCTCCCTCCCTCCCCACCCACCCACCCCTCTTCCCGCTGCCTGCCTGCCTGCCTGCCCCAGTGGACAATGTGTGTGAGGTACAGACAGTGCTGGCCAAAGATCCTATAACGGAGCAAGATAGTTTACTGCTGCCAAATGCAATGGGCTGACGTGTAGTCCGCTACGGAGGGGATCCTGGGCATTTTTCTCCGCACATTTTAGTAACCGGAACCTACCCGACCCGACCCGACTCGCAATGTAATCCAAAGATCTTATAGCAGAGCTCTAGGATCTCTGGTGTCATTCTGTTAGTTCACACCTCTGTTCATTCTTGTCAAGAATAACATTTGACTCTGGTAATAGTCTTTTTTTATGTTTTTTAAATCATTTATTTTTAAATGGTTCATATGCTGTGTTTGAGTTGATTTTGTATTCCACTTGCACTGTGTAATTCATTCATCTAATCACATGAATGTAATCAGGGTGTGAGAGGAGGGTGTCCCCCCCCCCCCCCCCTCCCATTGGTACGGAACCTTTGCATTTTTCAGCTTGAAATTGTGCAATATGGTGCATACTGTAGTGAGTCTTTTATCTTACACTTGAATGCAATATTTATGCTTTAAATTGGATTAGCTATGAATAAGTTTAGACTAAATTACTTTCCTAATTACATTCCACAGTAGAGCCCAGGCTCTGATCAACACATGCAGCACATGAATGATCTCTAGTGTATTCATATATGGAAATCAGGTTATAATCAAACACTTGACTCATGCTGGCCAACCTGGGTCTCACTGCACACCTGGTACTACTCCTGGCCCTGACTCCAGATGCATACCTTCTCTCATTCCTGTCCCTGAGTCCAGCCTTATGCCTGGCCCCCTATTCTACCCTTTTCATAGCTGCTTACTGCATCTGCCACGCATCTGCCCACTCACTCCACCTGTCCAGGTCACCCTGCAACCTCCTAACATCCTCTTCACAGTTCACACTGCCACCCAGCTTTGTGTCATCCGCAAACTTGCTAGTGTTGCTCCCAATTCCCTCCTCCAAATCATTAATACATATGGTAAACAGTTGCGGCCCCAACACCGAGCCTTGCGGCACTCCACTCGCCACTGCCTGTCATTCTGAAAAGGACCCGTTCACTCCTACTCTTTGCTTCCGTCCGGTCTGCCAACCAATTTTATATCCATGTCAACAGTCTACCACCAACACCATGTGCTCTAATTTTAGTCACCAGTCTTCCGTGCGGGACCTTATCAAAGGCTTTCTGAAAGTCTAGATACACTACATCCACTGGCACCCCTTCATCCATTTTGCTTGTCACATCCTCAAAAAATTCCAGAAGATTAGTCAAGCATGATTTCCCTTTCATAAATCCATGTTGACTTGGACTAATCCTTTTACTGCTATCCAAATGCTCCATTATTACATAGAAACATAGAAATTAGGTGCAGGAGTAGGCCATTCGGCTCTTCGAACCTGCACCGCCATTCAATATGATCATGGCTGATCATCCAACTCAGTATCCCGTACCTGCCTTCTCTCCATACCCTCTGATCCCCTTAGCCACAAGGGCCACATCTAACTCCCTCTTAAATATAGCCAATGAACTGGCCTCGACTACACTCTGTGGCAGAGAGTTCCAGAGATTCACCACTCTCTGTGTGAAAAATGTCCTTCTCATCTCGGTTTTAAAGGATTTCCCCCTTATCCTTAAGCTGTGACCCCTTGTCCTGGACTTCCCCAACATCGGGAGCAATCTTCCTGCATCTAGCCTGTCCAACCCCTTAAGAATTTTATAAGTTTCTATAAGATCCCCTCTCAATCTCCTAAATTCTAGAGAGTATAAACCAAGTCTATCCAGTCTTTCTTCATAAGACAGTCCTGACATCCCAGGAATCAGTCTGGTGAACCTTCTCTGCACTCTCTCTATGGCAATAATGTCCTTCCTCAGATTTGGAGACCAAAACTGTACGCAATGTGGTCTCACCAAGACCCTGTACAACTGCAGTAGAACCTCCCTGCTCCTATACTCAAATCCTTTTACTATGAAAGCTAACATACCATTCGCTTTCTTCACTGCCTGCTGCACCTGCATGCCTACTTTCAATGACTGGTGTACCATGACACCCAGGTCTCGCTGCATCTCCCCTTTTCCTAGTCGGCCACCATTTAGATAATAGTCTGCTTTCCTGTTTTTGCCACCAAAATGGATAACCTCACATTTATCCACTTTATACTGCATCTGCCAAACATTTGCCCACTCACCCAGCCTATCCAAGTCACCTTGCAGTCTCCTAGCATCCTCCTCACAGCTAACACTGCCCCCCAGCTTAGTGTCATCCGCAAACTTGGAGATATTGCCTTCAATTCCCTCATCCAGATCATTAATATATATTGTAAATAGCTGTGGTCCCAGCACTGAAACTTGCGGTACCCCACTAGTCACTGCCTGCCATTGTGAAAAGGACCCGTTTACTCCTACTCTTTGCTTCCTGTTTGCCAGCCAGTTCTCTATCCACATCAATACTGAACCCCCAATGCCGTGTGCTTTAAGTTTGTATACTAATCTCTTATGTGGGACCTTGTCAAAAGCCTTCTGGAAGTCCAGATACACCACATCCACTGGTTCTCCCCTATCCACGCTACTAGTTACATCCTCGAAAAATTCTATAAGATTCGTCAGACATGATTTACCTTTTGTAAATCCATGCTGACTTTGTCCAATGATTTCACCACTTTCCAAATGGTGAATTGATAATTGACTCCAGCATCTTTCCCACCACCGAAGTCAGGCTAACTGGTCTGAAATTCCCCGTTTTCTCTCTCGCTCCTTTCTTGCTATCCTCCAATCCGCAGGAACTGATCCTGAATCTATTGAACATTGGAAAATGATCAGCAATGCGTCCACTATTTCTAGATCCACCTCCCTGAGGACCCTGGGATGCAGACCATCAGGTCCAGGGGATTTATCATCTTTCAGTCCCATTAGCCTACCCAATACTATTTCTCGCCTAGTGAAAATTTCTTTCAGTTCCAGATTTCCCTTAGATCTTCTGTCCTCCAGACACAAACAACTAGGGGGCGGATTATTATCTCAATGGGGTTAGGTTAGGTAAGGGGGAGGTGCAGCGAGACCTGGGCGTCCTTGTACACCGGTCACTGAAAGTTGGCTTACAGGTACAGGAGGCAGTGAAGAAAGCTAATGGAATGTTGGCCTTCATAACAAGAGGATTTCAGTATAGGATTAAAGAGGTTCTTCTGCAGTTGTATAGGGCTCTGGTGAGACCACACTGGAGTATTGTGTACAGTTTTGGTCTCCTAATTTGAGGAAGGACATCCTTGTGATTGACGCAGTGCAGCGTAGGTTCACGAGATTGATCCCTGGGAAGGTGGGACTGTCATATGAAGAAAGATTTAAAAGACTAGGCTTGTATTCACCGGAGTTCAGAAGGATGAGGGGGTATCTTATGGAAACATATAAAATTATAGAAGGTCTGGACTAGCTAGATGCAGGAAAAATATTCCCAATGTGGGGCGAGTCCAGAACCAGGGGCCAGCCTTAGAATAAAGGGGAGGTCATTTAAGGCTGAGGTGAGAAAAAACTTTTTCACCCAGAGAGTTGTGAATTTATGGAATTCCCTGCCACAGAGGGCAGTGGAGGCCAAGTCACTGGATGGATTTAAGAGAGTTAGATAGAGCTCTAGGGGCTAGTGGACTCAAGGGATATGGGGAGAAGGCAGGCACGGGTTATTGATAGGGGACGATAATTTGGGTTATTTTACAGATGAATGCAAGCAACAGGATATCTGAACAGAGGATGCAACCGGAACATGGATTTCTTCCCCTCCCCTTTCCTTTGATTAGCTTTTCGAATTCCAATCAGTACCTGAAGAATTACTGCAGTTGTGTGACATTTTATGTTAACGCTGATACCTACAGATATGAACGGTAGTTCATTTACAATGTACTTTCTGGTCATATCGCCAGCCGACATTACCCTGCTTCAGTGCTGGACTGGCGAGGAGAGGGGCATCAATTCACTGGTCGATCCACAAGTCCAAGGCAGCAGCCTGGAGCTTGCCTGGATTGGGCAATGCCCATAAGATCTAGAGCACAGACAGGACTTTGCAGAAAGTGCCAAAACGTGGCACCTCTTACATGCGTCGAGCTCAGTAGACTATTTCTGTACACTTTGCTAATGGGGAATTGTGCTTGTATATGGACTGTATGTAAGAAACGCACTGTTTATTTGCACACGTGACAATGAAACCACCATTGAGGGTGGGCCCACAAGTTACAATTCTGAATTGGGGCAAGGCTGACTTTCATGGTATTAGATGGGTTGTTTGCTGGCAAAGGAACGTCTGGTAAATGGGATGTTTTTAAAAGTGGTGACAAGAGTTCAGGGCATGCATGTTCTTCTTCGAGTGAAGGGCAAAGCAGATGGGAGTTACTTGGACGACGAGAGAAATTGAAGCTCTTGTCAGGATAAAGGAGGAATCGGACAGGTGTTGGAAGTTGGGACCTTAATGCGTATGAATGAGGATAAATCTTGGCCAGAACAGATATTATATCCAAGGACATTGTGAGAAGCTCGAGAAATTTCAAACTCCCTGGCTGAGGTATACGAGCCATCATTAGTGAAGTTGCGGGAGAATGGAGGGTGGCTAATGTTGCGGTTCTATTGAAGAAGGGTTGCAATGAAAGGCCTGAGAACTACAGACTAGTGAGGGATCCAGAAGGGAGTGTTAGAGAAGCCTCGGCCTTTGGGCTTGTCTACCAGGTCTGACATTGTTGCTCCCTGTGCAGGCAATTGTGGCGGCTGTAGGAAGGATGAGCAATGGCACTGTGGATCAGGCAGCCCTTCAAGAGGGACTAAATTAAAAAGCAGATCCTCAGAATCAGAATCTCTGGCTTACTACCTGAGCCACTAACAAGCAAATTGCTTCAACGTGTGGCTCAAAGATTGGTCTGAGATTAGTTGGTTCAAATTGGTGGGACATTGTGGTATAAGGGAAACAGGGTACTGTTCCAATAAGACCACCTGCTGGGACCAGGGTCCTGGAAAATCACATCATTAGGGCTGGATGTAGATAGAGCTTTCAACTAAATAGTTGGGGGGGGGGGGGGGGGGGGGGGGGGTCAACAAATTGGAAATGTATTCATGAAGTTAAAGGGAAGGAGAACCCAGGAGAGGTTATTCATGTCCAGAAGAAGTAATAGGAGCGAAAGATTAAACAATCGATAAGAATCTAATGTCAGGCAAAATGGGAACCAATTTAAAAGTGATAGCAGATACAGTAAATCCTTGTTTTAACTGACCTCTTATAACAGATTTCAATGAAAGCGGACAGACTTCCCGACCCAACCCCGGCTCACAAGGTGCGCTTCTTCACCATCTGTATGAACTGATAACAGTGGCTGTTGTTGCGACTCTCATTGTAGCCCCTGGTCATCAGCGCTTTCTTCAGGTTCCCTCCACCTGCCCACCGTCGCCTCCTCCTCCTCCTCCCTCGGACATTCCACCTTGGAAGCGGCAGCAGGTGAGAGGGGAGTGGGCCCCAGGGTGACATTGCGTGCCATATCGTTGGCCGCAGCTTGAGGAAAGCTCAGTTCCCAGGGGCTACAACATGAGCCGCAACAACAGCCGTCTCCCCGGACCGTGCGATGGGTGAAGAAGGGCTCGTGGTGCAGAGCAGCGGCATTGCCGCCCAGTTTTAAGGTGAAACGTTAAAGTGCTGGAGTAACTCAGCAGACCGGATCAGTCTGAAGAAGGGTCCCGACCCGAATCGTCACCCATTCCTTCTCTCCAGAGATGCTGCCTGTCCCGCTGAGTTACTCCAGCTTTTTGTGTCCATCTTTGGTTTAACCCAGTATCTGCAGTTCCTTCTTGCGCACTCTCCCAAATTATCATGTTCTCCAGAGATGCTGCCTGAGTTACTCCAGCACTTTGTGTCCTTTTGTGTATTGATCACCACCTGCAGTTCTTTTTTTCAACTACGTACAATAATACCATACTTGGTTATAACGGACAATTGACAATAAGACACAATTCCCCCACCAATTGTCTATTACTATACAAGTAAAAACATTGTAATTGAATGCACACAGTGTACGCAACAAGGTGGATGAGCTCATAGTTCAAAATTGGTTGGTACGATGTAGGCATAACGGAGACTTGGCTGAAAGAGGGTCAGAGCTGCAAGCTAAACATGCAAGGATACACATCCTATCAAGACAGGCAGGTGGGCAGAGAGTGGGGTGGCTCTGCTGGTACAGACATGACATTCAATCAAGGGATGACATAAGATCAGAAGATGAGGAAGGTAGAGTTAAGAAACTGCAAGGGTGAGAATACCCTGATGGGAGTTATATGCAGGCCTTAAAACAGTAGCCACACACCCTTCCCCCCACCACCCCTCCCCCCCACCACCCCTTCCCCCCACCCCCCTCCCCCACACACCCCCTCTTCCCCACACCCCCTCTTTCCCACACCCCCCTCTCCCACCGTAAATAAAGAACATTCAAATTAAGGATCATTCTAAATATATTTAATATAAAATAATGATCAATAATTTAAAACACTATTAACATTTATGACAGAAATTGACATTGTTGCAGGAAATCAACTTTGAATTGAGATTACATCGAGGTTGTTAGTGTTGCACAGCGCGGGGTAGCTGACCTCCAGAATCACATCGCTGCTTCTCCGTGGACACGGAACCAGTAGAGGCAAGTGTATTCTGGATGGCCCCAGTTGTTATGCAACCGCAGTTCAATTAGTTTGACTGCTGCAGCATCTTTATTCTACAAAGCAAAAAAAAATGACGACAGATCAGGGAACCTGTGCTTCAGTAGGAGAGAAGATGGATTAGCTTCAAACCAGACTTAAAACATCCTACTGATCATGGATTTCAGAACATTCTATTCAATGACATACAGCATTGATAACAAGCATTTTATCATGGAAAAGGTCGATGCTTTGGTGGTGAGAAGAACATGGATCTCAAATGACAGCAGGAAATACTGGGAGCAACAGCTTTACTGCATGTAGCATCGTGGATGGGGGAGAGAACAAGCTTACTTACACAGGCTTGCTTTGTGGCAACTGACAAATTGTGAATAAAGTGGCCATGAAAAATAAACTTCTATTCTGGAAAGATAAAATGCTGGAGTAACTCAGTGGGTCGGCAGCATTCCTGGACCTGCCTGACCTGCTGAGTTACTCCAGCATGTTGTGTCTTTCCTCGGTAAACCAGCATCTGCAGATTCTTATTTCTACAATCTGTAATCTGGATTGGTTCAGCAAGTTTGATGTAGATGCTTCAAGTAGATCAGCCACCGATCCAGCTCTGCTCGGTTTCCCTATCTTTGCATCTGAAAACATGTTTATCCTTGACCAGATTGCATGAATGGTCAATTTAAAAAAGTATCTCTGCGCACCTGCTGCCTGACCCGAGTATTTCTAGCATTGTGTTTCAGTCCTCCATCACCTGCAGATTTGCAATTTTCTATTTGTAACTTGTCATTTGTTCCAGTCAATACGATATTTGTGATAATACGAATCTGAAGAAGGGTCTCAAACCGAAACTCCTCCCATTCCTTCTCTCCAAAGATGCTGCCTGTCCCACTGAGTTACTCCTGCATTTTGTGTTCATCTGCGGCATAAAGCATCTGCAGCATCAACATTTCCTTCTTACACAATGTGCTATTTGCAAATCACAAACTCCTGACATACTTGCCAAACATATTTAATCTTCAGCAAAAGACACATGCGAGAGTACTTACTGACAGTCTGTCTGATCCCTTGGTGCCGGGGCGGAAATCCTGGGGGGTACAGGGAGGGGACTCGTGCTTTGAGAGGTGGGGAACAATCCCCCCCATGTTTTGTCATCCAGACTTGATCAGCCACTTTCTAAGGGCTGAATCGGCCCATTCGCGGGGCCTTTCAGCGCCCGTCTCGGCTTAAAATCAAACTGCTGCATCGAGGCGATCAAGGCTCCCGATGATGAAGCCTCCGCCGGCCGATGAAAGACCCCGTGAACGGGCCGATTCAAGCCCACGGCCCAAGCCTCGCACTAATGCATCTCGCTCTCTCCTCCAGCCCAGTGAGTCGCTTGACTCGGGGGTGATTCGGTACAGTGTGGAGTCGGCGCCCGATGAGCAGAGTGAACCGAGACCGGGTCATCACCAGGGATGTGGTTCTCTATCTGGAAGGTGGAGGGTCTGCTGCGGCTGCTGAGAGGGAGAGGGGGAGAGGGCCAAGCGTTCACTGCCTGAATAGTTGTTGGAAGCAGAACTCACATTTACTGGGCACCTGGACCAGCAGAAGAAGAGGCTGTGAGCGAGATTCACCTGGCCTCCCAGCACATAAAACAGAAGCTGGGAACTATAGGTCAATTGACAGGTACATGGATAGGACAGGTTTGGAGGGATATGGACCAAACGCAGGCAGGTGGGACCAGTGTAGCTGGGACATGTAGGCAGGTGTGGGCGAGTTGGGCCGAAGGGTCTGTTTCCACACTGTATCACTCTATGATTCTAATTCATCCAGCACTCATAGTTCGCAAGAGGAAATAACTAATCATTTGGTCAGCTGCATCTAATCAAATGTAGCCGACATGGTTTATTGAAAATCATGTGTGACAAAACTTGACAGGATGTGATAGGGAGTTGATAAGGGAAACGTGTAAATGTAGTAGGAAGGAACTGCAAATGCTGGTTTAAACCAAAGATAGACACAATAAGCTGGAGTAACTTAGCGGCTCAGATAGCATCTCTGGAGAAAAGGACTTTTCTATTTGTTTTCTCCAGAGATGCTGTCTGACCCGCTGAGTTACTCCAGCGTTTAGTGTCTATCTCCTGTAAATCTAGTGTGTATTTAGATCTCCAAAAGGCATTTGCCACATATGAGGCTGCTGCAAAAAAATGAAGAGCCCAAGATATTGGAGGAAGTGTGCTAACATGGACTGAAAGGTGGCAGTCATATACAAAAATAAGTTAGAATAAATGTGAGAAAACTGCAGATGGAATAAATCTGAAAAACAAAATGCTGGGAGCACTTGGGTCAGGCTGCATCTGTAGCCAGAGAAACAGAATTCATGTTTCAAGTCAAAGACCCTTCGTCAGAACTGGGGAGGTGACAAAATAAACTTGTAAAGCTGCACAGGTGGGTGGATGGCTCTGATAGTGTAAAAGCAGGTGACCATGGGGATAAGCTGCACACAAAGTTATCTGGTCAAGGAGTGAATAGGAGCGGTTAGGTGATAAGAAAAATAGACAAATGATTGTAGCAGTTGCAAAATGCAGAGCAAGAAGACATGTCTAGGAAGGAACGGCAGATGCTGGTTTAAACTGAAGATAGACAACGGGACAGGCTGCATCTCTGGAGAGAAGGAATGGGTGACGTTTCCGGTGGAGACGCTTTTCAGACAAGACATGTCTGGCAGGTCAGCATGGACATGCCCTCCACTTTTGGACAGAGATTTTAAAAACAAGCTAACCCAATTGTCACAAATGGACAACTGATACTAACAGAGGAATCAAGTTACCCAAGATTATCGAATTCAGTTCAAGTCCAGAGGACTGCCATGAGCCCAAATGGAATGTGAGATGCCATTCCTCAAGATTGCTTTGAGCCTCATTGCAACAGTGCAGGGAGTCACAGATTGTTCGGTCACTCCCACATCCAAGAGTCAGAATGAGATAGCAGGCAGCTCAGCAGTGCCCCATGGATCGAACACAGGTCCTCCGCAAAGTAGAAACCCAACGTCTGTTTGGTTTCTCCAGTGTAGAGGAGGCCACGTCGTGAACACAGGGAAAGGAGCAGAGGGGGAAAAGAAGAGACAGTGAGAGAAAGGGAAGAACGCAGTAGAGAGGGAGGGGGAGAGTGGGAGTTGAGTGTTAAAGAAGGGGAGGGAAGAGGGCAAGATACTTTCCACACTTTCCTCTTCACCTCAATCTCTTTGATCATCTCAAGGCAGAAGAAGTGTTAAGTTTTGGCCTTTTACAGTTAAATAAAAAACTATTTGGGAAAACTTAGTGCCAGTGCAGTCAGTAGCTGCTTCTGTTCATCTGTCAACCTAGAATAATAATAATCAATATAATTTTATTAGCCAAGGATGTACAAGGAACTTGACTTGATGCTTTGCTTGCAAGGATAAAAACATGATATACAGTAGACAATTAAAAATAAAATATTATAATTTAAACATGTGGAAATAAAGTACCAGAGTAAACAGAGGCTACAGATTTTTGGCTGTTGAGTAGAGCTACTGCTTGTGGAAAAATACAGTTTTTATGTCTGACTGTGGCCCAGACAAAATCTGTCCTATACAGGACAAAGCAAGCCATCAGAGTGCAGGAGCAGAGGCAGCACGGTGGTGCAGCAGTAGAGCTACGGCCTTACAGCGCCAGAGACCCGGGTTCAATCCTGTAAGGGTGATTGTTGGTCTGCACGGACTCGGTGGGCTGAAAGGCGTGTTTCCACGCTGTACCTCTAAACTAAAGACGATGTTGACCTGTTGCACGCAGCAACCGACGAAGCCCCCCCCCCCCAGGGTCTGCTGCTACTCCACTCCTGGCTGGAAACGCACAGCATCAGCGTTATACTACTCACAGCTCAGCCACAGGCAAACCTGCTGCCGTGCCACAACCCCAGGGGAATCTTGATGCATCAGCAGATACTGTGGCCGACAACATCAACACCAAAACATTTGTGGCGTGACGAGGCGTGATGACGTATGACGCACGGTGTTTTTTCAAGTGTCACAACATTTTTTTTGTCGCCGCTGTATTTTGAAATGTTCAAAATCTTTTGGCGACACTGATATGACGCCGGCAGTCACCGAACAAAATTACCAAGTGGGACAGGCCCTTAAATGAGTTATTTATCTCTATCGTTGTGAGCAGTTGATGCAGTCTGGAAACTGCCGCAGCTCAGCTCTGCACCTTTCCACAGCTGATTCCATTTCCTTCACCTTCTGCAACAACATCTAGGAATAGAAATTAAAAACAAAGTTTATTTGCAAGTTTGGAGGCTTTTTAATTCTACTCGCAGCTACTTATGTCACAACATACACGTCAAAGTTACAGATATGTAATGCAGAAAAGTCACTTTTCCATACTTCATATTTCCTTATGACATAGGCCATTTCAGCCCATCAAATCATTGCCAGCTCTCAGAGAATCCCAGTCCTTCACAAATTTTCCTTGAAACTAGTTCCTCACGAATTACCGTCAATTGCCCGCAGAATCCACCATTCAAGTTAAAGCAAACTTCACTGAACTGTAGCAGCTTAACACCTAAAGGATGGGAAATGCAGGGAATTCTCTGCCCAAGTGGCTACGGAGACCAGTCCTTGAGACCAGTTCAACAGCGAGGTGACTGGCCTTAATATTACGTAATTGAGAGTATGGCGTTAAATGTGCTGAGATAAATGGTCTGACTGAGAGGTAGAGCAGCTGAGGGGCAGCATGGTGGTGCAACGGTAGAGCTGCTGCCTCACAGCACCAGAGCCCCAGGTTCGATCTGTACGGAGTTTTTACATTCTCCCCGTGAGCTCCGTGGACTTTCTCCAGGTGCTCCGGCTTCCACCCACGCTCCAAAGACGTACAGGCTTGTTAGCTAAATCTATATAATTAAAACTCTGATCCTGACCACTTCATGTTGCACTGCATATTGATTTAAGAAAAAACGCTACAACTTACGGCTGTGATTTTTGGCCCTCTTACTCAGAGTACCCATCTGCTGCGCAGGGCCAGAGGATTTTTCCCATCGATGAAAAATAAAAGACTTATTAATGTTTAAAATATGTTGAGATTCTCTCTCTTGTCCATCACACCATGAAGGCCATACCAGGGACTATAAAACCCACAAGTGTAGAGGTGCCTCAGTTCTCTGCAAGATGGTGGGGAGCGACAGGTCACAGCTCAGTCTGAGCTGTGAATAACACTGAACAGATGTCTACTAAACTGTGAGTGGTTTTACTGACCTGTCAGTGCCATTAATGTGGTTTGAAAATGTAGTTTGAAAATGCAGAAGTGTGTTTTGGTTTGATGACTCTAAAGCTGCCTTGCCTTTGGTTTGAAGACGCTAAAGCTGCTTTTGGTTTCAAAACGCTAAAGCTGCCTTTGGTTTCAAAACGCTAAAGTTCCCTTTGGTTTCAAAACGCTAAAGCCGCCTTTGGTTTCAAAACGCTAAAGTTGCCATTGGTTTCAAAACACTAAAGCTGACTAAGGTTTGAACATGCTAAAGCTGCCTAAGGTTTGAAAAAGCTAAAGCCACCCTTGGTTTCAAAACGCTAAAGCCGCCTTTGGTTTCAAAACGCTAAAGCCACCTTTGGTTTCAAAAGGCCACACCCCTTCCTCAGGGACTATAAAACCAGCAAGTGTAGAGGTGCTTCAGTTCTCTGCAAGATGGTGGGGAGCGACAGGTCACAGCTCTCAGTCTGAGCTGTGAATAACACTGAACACATGTTTACTAAACTGTGAGTGGTTTTACTGACCTGTCAGTGCCATTAATGTGGTTTGAAAATGTAGTTTGAAAATGCAGAAGTGTGTTTTGGTTTGAAGACGCTAAAGCCGTCTTTGGTTTGAAAATGCTAAAGCCGCCTTTGGTTTGAGAACGCTAAAGCTGCCTTTGGTTTGAAAACGCTAAAGCTGCCTTTGGTTTGAAAACGCTAAAACATAGAAAATAGGTGCCGGAGGAGGCCATTCAGCCCTTCGAGCCAGCACCGCCATTCATTGTGATCATGGCTGATCGTCCACTATCAATAACCCGTACCTGCCTTCTCCCCATATCCCTTGACTCCACTAGCCCCTAGAGCTCTATCTAACTCTCTCTTAAATCCATCCAGTGACTTGGCTTCCACTGCCCTCTGTGGCAGGGAATTCCATAAATTCACAACTCTCTGGGTGAAAATGTTTTATCTCACCTCAGTCTTAAATGACCTCCCCTTTATTCTAAGACTGTGGCCCCTGGTTCTGGACTCACCCAACATTGGGAACATCTTTCCTGCATTTAGCTTGTCCAGTCATATTATAATTTTATATGTTTCTATAAGAACCTAAGGTCCCATTCGCCTACCCAATACTATTCCTCGCCTTACGAAAATTTCTTTCAGTTCCTTTACCTCCTTAGAGTACATCTGGGAGATTGTTTGTGTCTTCCTTAGTGAAGACAGATCCGAAGTACCTATTCAACTCTTCTGCCATTTCCTTGTTGCCCATAATAATTTCACCCATGTCTGCCTTCAAGGGACCCACATTTGATTTTGCTACGCTTTTTCCCTTAATATATCTAAAGAAGCTTTTACTGTCCTTCTTTATATTCCTGGACAGCTTCCCTTCGTACTTCATCTTTTCAACCCTTATTTCCCGTTTTGTTTCCTTCTATTGTCTTATGAAAGTTTCCCAATCCTCTGGCTTCCGGCTACTCTTTGCTGTGTTATACAACTTTTCTTTTAGTTTTATTCAATACCTGACTTCTCTTGTCAGCCATGGTTGCCTCCTACTCCCCTTAGAATCTTTCTTCCTTTTTAGAATGAAATGATCCTGTGTGTTCCGGATTATGCCCAGAAATTCCTGCCATTGCTGTTCCACCTTCATTCCTGCTAGGATCCCTTTCCAGTCTACATTGGCCAGCTCCCCTCTCATGCCTTCATAGTCCCCTTTGTTCAACTGTCTCACTGACACTTCCGATTTAACGTTCTCCTTCTCAAATAAAGCCGCCTTTGGCTTCAAAACGATAAAGCTCCGTAAGGTTTGAAAACGCTAAAGCCACCTTTGGTTTCAAAACACTAAAGCTGCCTTTGGTTTCAAAACGCTAAAGCTGCCGGCTATTGAACCCAACCCCGTCAAAAGCGAGATGGATACCAAAAGCCGTTGTAACTCAATGGGTCGGGCAGCATCTCTGGAGTCTGAAGAAGGGCGTTGTCCTGAAATGTCACCCATTCCTTCTCTCCAGAGGCACCGCCCGACCCGCTGAGTTACTCTAGCTTTTTGTGTTTATCATTGGTTTAAAACACCATCTCCAGTTCCTTCCCACACACGTTTCAAGCAAATCGAATGCTCCCATCAAACAGACAGAATCAGGTCAATGATTATGGTCAAGAGATGGACAGACCCCTCCATGGACCCACGCTGCTGACTGACCTTCACTCCACAAACCCAAAGATCAGAGCCACGGTGACACTGGTGCAAAGATTAGTCAACCTAGGGTACAGGATCAGAGGGCTGTTCTGTGGATGTATCTGGGGTAGAGTGTGGGCAGGCTATCTTGTAGTCTGTGGATCGAAGGGCCGAAAGGCCTACTCCTGCACCATTTGTCTATGTTTATTTCTGTTTCTAGTGGGTTTATCTTGGGTACTACAAGTGGGTTGGCCTGTGGTGGGTTTACCTGGGGTACAATAAATGGGTTATCATTTTTTAACTTTAGTTTAAAGACACAGCACTGAAACAGGCCCTTCGGCCCACCCAGTCAGCACCGGCCAACGATTCCCACCCACTAACACTACCCTACACAGACTAGAGTCATAGAGTGATACAGTTTGGAAACAGGCCTTTCGGCCCAACTTGCCCACACCGACCAACAATGTTCCAGCTACACTAGTCCCACTTGACTGCCCTTAGTCCATATTCCTCCAAACCTGTCCTATCCATGTACCTATCTAATTGTTTTTTAAAACGATGGGATTGTCTCAGCCTCAACTACCTCCTCTGGCAACTTGTTCCATACACCCACCACCTTATGTGTGAAAACATTACCCTTTGGATTACTATTAAATCTTTTCCCCTTCACCTTGAACGTATGTCCTCTGGTCCTCAATTCCCCTACTCTGGGCAAGAAACTGTGCATCTACCCGATCTATTCCTCTCATGATTTTGTATACCTTTATAAGATCTCCCCTCATCCTGCTGCGCTCCATGGAATAGAGACCCAGCCTACTCAACCTCTCCCCATAGCTCACACCCTCTAGTCCTGGCAACATTCTTGTAAATCTTCTCTGAACCCTTTCAAGCTTGACAATATTTTCCCTATAACATGGTGCCCCAAACTGAATGCAATATTCTAAATGCGGTCTCACCAACGTCTTATACAACTGTAACATGACCTCCCTGTTTCCACAATCAAATCTCTGACTGATGAAGGCCAATGTGCCAAATCCTTTTTGACCACCTTATCTACGTGCGACTTGATCCTCAAGGAATCATGAACCTATATTCCTAGATCCCTCTGCTCTACAACACTACCCAGAGGCCTACCATTTACTGTGTAGGTCCTGCCCTTGTTCAATGTCCCAAAATGCAACATCTCACACATCTCTGTATTAAATCTTAAACCTAATTGAACTGTGGTCACTGGACCCAAAAGGCTCCTCCACACACACTTCATTAACTTGCCTTCCCAATTTCCCAATACTAGATCCAGTGTTGCCCTTTCACGTGTGGGGGCCTCCACATACTGTTTAAGAAAACTCTCCTGAACACGTTTGAGGAATTGCACCCCATTTAAATCCTTCACGCTATGATTTCCCCAGTCTATATTGGGAAAGTTAAAATCCCCTACTACAACAACCTTATTTGACCAGCAGCTGTCTGCAATCTCCTGGCACATGTGTTCTTCTAATTCCCGTTGACTATTCGGGGGTCTGTAGTACACTCCCAACAAGGTGATCATCCCTTTCTTGTTCCTCAGCTCCACCCATATAGCCTCACTAAACGAACCGTCCGTAATGTTACCTCTGAACACTGCCGTGACATCCTCCTTACACAACAATGCAACCCCCCTCCTCTTTTTCCCTCACCCCTGTCTGCCCTGAAGCTCCTGTACCCCGGGAACATTGAGCTGCCAGGCCTGCCCCTCCCTTAAGCAGGTTTCAGTCATGGCTACAAGGTACCAGTCGCTCGTACCTATCCATGCCCTCAGCTCATCTGCCTTCCCCGTCAGGCCCCTTTACGTGCAGTTTAAACCAACCCTCCTTCCTCGATCTCTGCCTTTCACCTGCCTATTCTGACCGGGGTACTGATTGTGGATGATCAGTCATGATCACATTGCTGGCTTGAAGGGCTGAATAGCCCACTCCTGCACCTATGGTCTATTGTCTATTTATCGGTGGTTCAGTGTGACTGGGTGTCCCGTGGGAGGGTGTGTTCAGTACAGAGGTGGGGAGGAGATGGAGGAGGCAATGGGGATGGGTGTGACCAGGTGGAGGAAGGGAGTCTGTGGATCCCCGGAGCACGTACCTGGACAGAGTAAAGATATCGATCAAGGAGATGGCCGTTGTTAACTGGTACCAGGCTGTGCCCAACCACCAGTACACCAGGGGCAGAGCTTTTTCTGAAAGAGACAGCAACACAATATTAGACAACGTTGGGCCCCGATGCTTCACATCAGTGGGGAAATCTAAAGGAGATCCTATTCTTTCATCACCCCAGTGATCCTGGAGCACAAACCAGGCCTCCCTTAGGTGTTACAACATGTCTTCAGTCGGGATCGAGTAACCGAGCATTGACAGTCAGTCGTCTCTTGACTCGATGGTCCTCTGGGCAACTCACCACTCATCTCAGTGAGTGACCCAGTCCGGCTGAGGGAACACACTGGAGTACCAAGCTGGAAGGTGGCTTCCTCCCGCACTGACTGTGGTCCTTAGGCTGCACGAACAACAGAGCACTGGGGACCAGGCCTTGTGCAAACCCTGGGAGTTTAAGGAGAGAGCAGCGGGCTGTACCTCACCACTGGGTCCAGTATCAGCAGGGCACTGGTTGACTGGAGCAGAGTTTTGGGGCCATGGACCACAGAAGAGGGAAGATTAGTAATGCAGGTACCTGGAGACAGCAGCGAGATCCAGCCCCACAGCTTGGCAAGGGGAGAGAACAATTCAGAGTACGCCAAACCTGGAGGGGTGGGAAAGAAGAGCAAGATCTCAACAACGTAAACTTCTCTCTCAAGGTTTACAATGTTCAAAGGGTCACGTGGCCCAATGTTTGTGCTGCTGTTCACAAAAGCACCATGCAACTGATCGGCCCACGGCTCAACTGTTAGTGTGCGGGGATCGCTGATCGGTGCCGACTCGGTGGGCCGAAGGGCCTGTTTCCACGCTGTATCTCTAAACTAAATTAAAGGAAGGATGTCAAAAGCCTAAGATAGACACAAAGTTCTGGAGTAACTCAGCGGGTCAGGCAGCATCTCTGTCTGAAAAAGGATGGGTGATGTTTCGGGTGGGGACCCTTCTTCAGACTTCAAGCCGAAGAATTAATTTAGAGAGTGTCTAGAATTACAGTAAAGAGTAATTTGGAAAAGTTATGAGTCCTCTTGGAACAGAGAAGGTAAAAGAGATGACCTATCAAACGTTGAAGATTGTAGCAGGGTTTTACACGAGAAAGGTTTTGCTATTGAGGGATCAATGAGGAAATATTATACAAATAGAACCGCTTGGATAGTGACTTTTATATCAGCTAGGTAAATTGCAAAAGAAAAGTTTAAAGTTTTCCTGAACCGAAATAAAGTGCAAACAGACACATACACACAGGCAAAGATGAATCAAAACATGGAGGCCTGAACCGGAACCTGCTTGGCTTAGGTTATTGTTCAAAAGGGAACTGCTTGGCTTAGGTTATTGTTTGGGGCAATTATAGCACTGGAGGAAATTGTATTTGATATGGCTTTGTGTTGAAGAATGGGAAGCTGAATAAGGGGCCTCTTCTTAGGCCATCTGCTCTGTCTCTATGGCACATTTTTGAGCTCTGAATGTGACATAAAGGTGAAGAGTTATGGCTTGTTATGCTAGGTTTGAGACAGAATTCAAGGCTGAGTGTGATAAGGAATAAGATGTAAGTGAAGGAATAGTTGCTTTGAGAAATAATTAGATTGAGGGAGTAGTTTATAGAAGGTTGAAGCAGATGGAATTCTGACATAATGGTCTGAGATGTAGTCTCTTGTGTTCTGCCTGGTACATGAGATTGGAAATCCTACTTCCCCATAACAGGAAAGGCACCAAACTCATATTAACAAATTGACAGATTTACCACCCAAGTATCCTTGGATGGGAGATGGAAATGTGCGTTTTGAACTTAGAAACTGTAATTCAGCAAACTTATATGATTAATGTTTTAAAGACATAGGTAATGGTATTTCAAAATGTGTAAAATTATAGTAACATCAATTATGAAATGTATTATCTTGGTAGAAAGGTACACTTTAGACTTATAGAAATGGTTTAGATTTATAGAAATATATTTTCTCTTGGTATAGAAAGTGTGTATGACTTGTGTGTTCATTGTGTTATATACGTATCTTGTATTTTGAGGAGTGGTCTTTCATAAGAGCCTACTGGGGTTTTGCTGTGTTGAAATAAAATAATTCTAAAACAGTTATAAAGCACAGGCAAACAAAGGCTGTAATGAGGCCAGGGAAGGGGGATCATGTGACTGATGTTGTAAATCACCAGAAGGACTCAGATGATTGGTTACTAGCTTGTCATACCCTCTGTATCTGAAATGTGTAATACCTATATAAATGCCATGAGTTTGTATGAAAGTTACTCCTCTCTGGACCCGCCCCAGAGCATCAGCTCTGTGTTGGAAGGTTCAAGAGACTAGTCTCAGCTGAATAAAGAATTGATTTTAACAGCAACAAGTGTTTGAGTCAAGTTGACTTTAGATTGAAAGAACTCAGTTTAACATCAATAAACAGAGGTCACAGCATCAATACTGACAGGATCCAGAATATTCTCTCCAAAAGGTTGCAGGAAATGGATTCATTCATGATTGTAAGTGGATGGATACACAGGGAGTTGCTGCTGATACAACCTGGGGATTGCAATAGAACGATGCTCTTTAGCAGAAGCGGCATCACTTTCCACACCTTGCTGAACAGGCGCTATGCAGGGGGGGGGGGAGGGGTGTGTGTGTGTGTGTGTGTGTGTGTGTGTGTGTGTGTGTGTGTGTGTGTGTGTGTGTGTGTGTGTGTGTGTGTGTGTGTGTGTGTGTGTGTGTGTGTGTGTGTGTGTGCGTGCGTGCGTGCGTGCGTGCGTGTGCGTGTGTGTGTGTGTGTCGATTACCTGCCCCAAATAACAGCTCAGTCCCCCTGATTTAACCCAGCATCTGGGAAATCTACAATCCTGTAGAACACCTTCAGCTCCTGCCCAGTGACAGTCCACGGCCCACTCACCCACCCACAGCCCACCTCACGAACAGCCCCTCACCTGCCCCAGTAATGGATCCCTCACACCCCACCAACTCCATTTACCCTCCCAACCGTCAGCCCGCTTACATGTCCCCCACCCCCTTCCCAGTAACAGCACATACGCCCACCCCATGTCCCGACACCCGCGTCTTGTAATAGCCCACTCAACCTCACCCTGCCCCAGCAATGGGGTGTTCACCCCCCAACATCCTCCACTCATCCTCGAAACCCCCCAACATCCTCCACTCACCCCCCAACATCCTCCACTCACCCCCCACACCCCCCAACATCCTCCACTCACCCCTCTCCTGTCCGCCTCCCAGCACCCGGCGGGATAGGCAAAGTCTCACAGCAGCTGTGCGATGATCGCTGGTCAGCGCGGACTTGTTGGGCCAAAAGGCTCGTTTCCAACTAAAACTGAGATACTGTTGCACAAGTCTCCGACGTGCACCAGTGATCGCGGTACTTTAAACCAAGGAGAAGCCCTTAACCAGTATGTTGGAGGGAAGGGTTAAGGCTTTAAGAACACTGAGACGAAAGAAGGAGATGTCAGGCAAGCTGATTCAGTGTGATGCTTGCAGTATGTGGGAGGTCAAGGACACCGCTGATGCCTCTGGCTGCTACAAATGCGAGAAGTGCATCCAGGTAGAGCTCCTGAAGGGCCGTGTTGGGGAACTGGAGAAGCAAGTGGATGACCTCCGGTTCGTCCGAGAAATGGAGTCGTTCCTCGACAAGTCCTACAGTACGATCGTTACACCTAAGGTACTGGAAGAGAGAAGGTGGGAGACAGTGAGAAAGGGAGGGAAGCATGGAATGCGAACGTCCCCGGGTGTTGTACCTCTTGTGAACAGGTTCACCCACTTAGAAGCTGTCGGGACAGAAGACGTGTTTACACTGAGCGGCGGACTGGCTTGCGATGCGAATAGGGCTGTTGAGCCAGAACCAAAAAGGCCTAAGGCAGGCAACGCCATTGTAGTGGGAGACTCCATTGTGAGAGGTACGGACAGGGGTTTCTGCGGCAACAGACGGGATGCGAGGATGGTGTGCTGCCTTCCTGGTGCCAGGATCCAGGATGTCACGGACAGAGTGCAGAAAATCCTCAAGGGCGAAGGTGAACATCCGGAAATGGTAGTGCATGTCGGCACAAACGATGTCGGAAAGAAGGGGATGAATATTCTGCTGCGTGACTTTAGAGAGCTCGGAAAAATGCTGAAAAGCAGGACCTCCAGGGTTGTTATCTCCGGTTTGCTTCCAGTTCCTCGTGCTGGCGAGATCAGGAACAGGGAGATACGGGACCTGAACGTGTGGCTGAGGAACTGGTGCACGGGGCAGGGATTTAGATTCTTAGATCACTGGGATCTGTTTTGGGGTAAGGGGGAACTGTACAAAAGGGACGGATTGCATCTTAACAGGTGTGGGACCAGCATTCTGGCAGGCAGGTTTGCCACTGCTACACGGGTGGTTTTAAACTGAATAAGGGGGGTGGGGTGTCGAATCGGATAGTGGAGGATGGAGTTAAAGGGAAAGGGTTTCTTAAATGTGTGAGCGTAGAGACAGAGGGGTGTAAAATGAGGGTAGAAGCAATAGGTAGCAAGGTGAAAAGTAAAAGTGGCAGGCAGACAAAACCAGGGCAAAAATCAAAAAGGTCCACTTTTCAACATAATTGTATAAGGGGTAAGAGTGTTGTAAAAACAAGCCTGAAGGCTTTGTGTCTCAATGCAAGGAGCATTCGTAATAAGGTGGATGAGTTGAATGTGCAGATAGCTATTAATGACTATGATATAGTTGGGATCACGGAGACATGGCTCCAGGGTGACCAAGGCTGGGAGCTGAACATCCAGGGATATTCAATATTCAGGAGGGATAGAGAGAAAGGAAAAGGAGGTGGGGTAGCGTTGCTGATTAGAGAGGTGATTAACGCAATGGAAAGGAAGGACAATAGTTTGGAGGATGTGGAATCGGTATCGGTATAGCTGCGAAACACTAAGGGGCAGAAAACGCTGGTGGGTGTTGTGTACAGGCCACCTAACAGTAGTAGTGAAGTTGGAGATGGTATCAAACAGGAAATTAGAAATGCGTGCGACAAAGGCAAAACCGTTATAATGGGTGACTTCAATCTACATATAGATTGGGTGAATCAAATTGGCAGGGGTGCTGAGGAAGAGGATTTCTTGGAATGTATGCGGGATAGTTATCTAAATCAACATGTAGAAGTACCAACGAGAGAGCAGGCTATTTTAGACTGGGTATTGAGTAATGAGGAAGGGTTAGTTAGCAGTCTTGTTGTACGTGCCCCCTTGGGCAAGAGTGACCATAATATGGTTGAGTTCTTCATTAGGATGGAGAGTGACATTGTTAATTCAGGAACAATGGTTCTGAACTTAAAGAAAGGTAACTTTGAGGGTATGAGACGTGAATTGGCCAAGATTGACTGGCAATTAATTCTAAAAGGGTTGACGGTGGATATGCAATGGAAGACATTTAAAGACTGCATGGATGAACTACAAAAATTGTTCATCCCAGTTTGGCAAAAGAATAAATCAGGGAAGGTAGTACATCCGTGGATAACAAGGGAAATCAGGGATAGTATCAAAGCGAAGGATGATGCGTACAAATTAGCCAGAAAAAGCAGCATACCGGAGGACTGGGAGAAATTCAGAGACCAGCAGAGGAGGACAAAGGGCTTAATTAGGAAAGGAAAAATAGATTATGAAATAAAACTGGCAGGGAACATAAAAACTGACTGCAAAAGTTTTTATAGATATGTGAAAAGAAAGAGATTAGTTAAAACAAATGTAGGTCCCTTGCAGTCAGAAACAGGTGAGTTGATCATGGGGAACAAGGATATGGCAGACCAATTGAATAACTACTTTGGTTCCGTCTTCACTAAGGAAGACATAAATAATATGCCGGAAATAGCAGGGGACCGCGGGTCAAAGGAGTTGGAGGAATTGAGTGAAATCCAGGTTAGCCGGGAAGTGGTGTTGGGTAAATTGAATGGATTAAAGGCCGATAAATCCCCAGGGCCAGATAGGCTGCATCCCAGAGTACTTAAGGAAGTAGCTCCAGAAATAGTGGATGCATTAGTAATAATCTTTCAAAACTCTTTAGATTCTGGAGTAGTTCCTGAGGATTGGCGGGTAGCAAACGTAACCCCACTTTTTAAGAAGGGAGGGAGAGAGAAAACGGGGAATTACAGACCAGTTAGTCTAACATCGGTAGTGGGGAAACTGCTAGAGTCAGTTATTAAAGATGGGATAGCAGCACATTTGGAAAGTGGTGAAATCATTGGACAAAGTCAGCATGGATTTACAAAAGGTAAATCATGTCTAACGAATCTTATAGAATTTTTCGAGGATGTAACTAGTAGCGTGGATAGGGGAGAACCAGTGGATGTGGTGTATCTGGACTTCCAGAAGGCTTTCGACAAGGTCCCACATAAGAGATTAGTATACAAACTTAAAGCACACGGCATTGGGGGTTCAGTATTGATGTGGATAGAGAACTGGCTGGCAAACAGGAAGCAAAGAGTAGGAGTAAACGGGTCCTTTTCACAATGGCAGGCAGTGACTAGTGGGGTACCGCAAGGCTCAGTGCTGGGACCCCAGCTATTTACAATATATATTAATGATCTGGATGAGGGAATTGAAGGCAATATCTCCAAGTTTGTGGATGACACTAAGCTGGGGGGGCAGTGTTAGCTGTGAGGAGGATGCTAGGAGACTGCAAGGTGACGGATAGGCTGGGTGAGTGGGCAAATGTTTGGCAGATGCAGTATAATGTGGATAAATGTGAGGTTATCCATTTTGGTGGCAAAAACAGGAAAGCAGACTATTATCTAAATGGTGGCCGACTTGGAAAAGGGGAGATGCAGCGAGACCTGGGTGTCATGGTACACCAGTCATTGAAAGTAGGCATGCAGGGGAAGCAGGCAGTGAAGAAAGCGAATGGTATGTTAGCTTTCATAGCAAAAGGATTTGAGTATAGGAGCAGGGAGGTTCTACTGCAGTTGTACAGGGTCTTGGTGAGACCACACCTGGAGTATTGCGTACAGTTTTGGTCTCCAAATCTGAGGAAGGACATTATTGCCATAGAGGGAGTGCAGAGAAGGTTCACCAGACTGATTCCTGGGATGTCAGGACTGTCTTATGAAGAAAGACTGGATAGACTTGGTTTATACTCTCTAGAATTTAGGAGATTGAGAGGGGATCTTATAGAAACTTATAAAATTCTTAAGGGGTTGGACAGGCTAGATGCAGGAAGATTGCTCCCGATGTTGGGGAAGTCCAGGACAAGGGGTCACAGCTTAAGGATAAGGGGGAAATCCTTTAAAACCGAGATGAGGAGAACTTTTTTCACACAGAGAGTGGTGAATCTCTGGAACTCTCTGCCACAGAGGGTAGTCGAGGCCAGTTCATTGGCTATATTTAAGAGGGAGTTAGATGTGGCCCTAGTGGCTAAGGGGATCAGAGGGTATGGAGAGAAGGCAGGTACGGGATACTGAGTTGGATGATCAGCCATGATCATATTGAATGGCGGTGCAGGCTCGAAGGGCCGAATGGCCTACTCATGCACCTAATTTCTATGTTTCTATGATGTCAAAAGAGCATAAGTGATAGGAGGCGAATTAGGCCCATCAAGTCTACTCCGACATTCCATCATGGCAGATCTATCTCTCCCTCCTGACCCCATTCTCATGTGTTCTCCCCGTAACCCCTGTACTAATGAAGAATCTGTCTATCTCTGCCTTAAATATATCGACTGACTTGGCCACCACAGCCTTCAGTGGCAATGAATTCCACTAATTCACCAGCCTTTGACTAAAGAAATGTGCCGGTGCCCTGCTTCCACCCCCCGCGCTGCCCTCCCCGGACACGTACCGACGGGCTCCTGCCAGCCGTTGCTGCTGCCGAGGTGCAGAGAGCGCTGAGAGTGCTGAGAGCGCTTGGAGGAGTTGCTGACGTTGCTGATGTAGCTACTCCGACTGTTGACTGAACTGTTGGACGGTGAAAGTTTGACACCAGGCACAGGTCCCTGCCTCTTGCTGTTTGACCTTTTCTTGTGCAACCTGAAACGATAAAGGGCAATGATTTAGGACGGAGGCAGACCAGGACTGCGAAAGAGAAGCAAAAAAGTAACGATGATAAAGGAAACTGGCCATTGTTAGCCATTTGCTAAATGAGAATGAGAAGCTGGTGCGACTTGGGTAGGGGAGGGATGGAGAGAGTCGCTTGTCAGAGCTAGGAAAGGGGGGGGGGGATGAAGATTGGTTCACACGGGGAAGGAATATCATGATTCTCTCTCTCTCCCTCTCCCCCTCCTCAAGGAACTGCAGATGCTGGTTTATAAAAAAAGTCACAAAGTGTTGGAGTAACTCAGCGGGTCAGGCAGCGCCTGTTCACGTTCCCTCCAACATCCCTCATGAGCCCATCAACCGAATGGCTTGATCAACAACTTATTGGCACGGCAACCCTGCCCTTGGCCTATGGAAGTTATACCCTACATCCAATCATCCTCCACCTGAGATTCCAAGCAGGAAAGAAGAGGCTGTTGGAACTTTCCTTGAGGTTTTGTCCTGTAGGGAAAGGTTCAGTTGGGGTTGGGGGGAGGGAGGGAGGGGGGCGATTGGGAGGGGAACCCGTGCTGCGGGAGGAGAGGGAAGGGGGGTGAGTTGGAGTTGTGATACACAGCTCCCTGAGTGAGGTACGAGGGTGGAGGCTGCATCTTTACTGTTAGAAAGGAGCATAGCTTAGAGAGGAAAGAACGAGAGGGAGAGGGGGGGAACGAGATAAGAGAGAGTTAGAGAGACATACCTGACGGGAGTCTCCATGTAAGAGGGAGCGCCGGATTTGGTGGAGCCGCCGCTGCTGCTGGAGGCGGCGTCGTTGTGCTGGTTGTTGCCGTTGGTGGCCAGACGGGGACTGAGGAGGATGCTATGAGAATGCACGGTGACTTGGGCAGGTTGGGTGTGTGGGCAGATGCATAGCAGATGCAGTGTAACGTGGATAAATCTCACAAAAACAGGAAGGCAGATTATTATCTAAATGGTGTCAAATTGGGAAAAGGGGAAGTACAACGGGATCTGGGGGTCCTTGTAAAGTAAGCAATGCAGATACAGCAGGCAGTGATGAAAGCAAATGGCATGTTGGCCTTCATAACAAGAGGAGTTGAATATTGGAGCAAAGAGGTCCTTCTGCAGTTGTACAGGGCCCTAGTGAGATCATACCTGGAGTATTGTGTGGAGTTTTGATCTCTAAATTTGAGGAAGGACATTCTTGCTATTGAGGGAGTGCAACGTAGGTTCACAAGGTTAATTCCCGGGATGGCGTATATGCCGAGAGAATGGAGCGGCTGGGCTTGTATACTCTGGAATTTAGAAGTATGTAATGGGAACTTATTGAAACATATAAGATTATTAAGGGTTTGGACACGCTAGAGGCAGGTAACATGTTCAAGATGTTCGGTGAGTCCAGAACCAGGGGCCTCAGTTTAAGAATAAGGGGTAAGCCATTTAGAACGGAGATGAGGACATACTTTTTCACACAGAGTTGTGAGTCTGTGGAATTCTCTGCCTCAGAGGGTGGTGGAGGCCGGTTCACTGGATACTTTCAAGAGAGAGCTAGATAGGGCTCTTGAAGATAGAGGAGTCAGGGAATATGGGGAGAAGGCAGGAACTGGGTACTGATTGTGGAAAATCAGCCATGATCACATTGAATGGCGGTGCTGGCTTGAAGTGCCGAATAGCCTACTCCTGCACCTATTATTGGGGAATCTACAACTAGGGGACAGAGGCGTCGGTGACAGGAGAATGATTTTACGGGCAACCTGAGGGGCAACCTTTCCAACAGAGAGTGGAGGGGACATGGAACGAATTGCCAGAGGAGGTGATTTACAGTGTTTAAACAATGTTTAGTGAGGGATATGGATTGGAAAGGTTTAGAGGGATATGGACCAAACACAGGCAAATGGGAGCAGCCTGGGAAGGCTCCTTTGTCAGCATGGACGAGGAGTAGGGCTGAAGGGCCTGTTTCTCTGTTTTATGTCTCTTTCAATGGAGGGTCGGTGACCTGACACATTAATGGGGTCAGACCTACAAAGCCTACAACGCGTCTCCCGTTTTCATTTCGGACTTCCAGCATCTGCGCGTTTTGCTTTTCAACCGGCTAGCGCCCGCCAGCACCGGCTGCAGGGCCAACACTGCTTCCACTCAACATGCGAGGCTGTGCCCAAACAGCAGATAACATTTCAGACAACACAAGGCACAGGCCACGTGACAACTGTCAAAGATTCCCACAACACTGCTTCTCAGTTTATTTCAGAGATACAGCGTGGAAACTAGGCCCTTCCGCTCACCAAGTCCATGCCGACCAGCGATCCCCACACATTATCACTACGCCACACAGGCTAGGATCAATTTACACGTATACCAAGCCAATTAATCTACAAACCCCTACGTCTTTGGAGTGTGGGAGGAAACCAAAGATCTCGGAGACAACCCACGCGGTCACAGGGGGAACGTACAAACTCCATACAGACAGCGCCTGTAGTCGGGATGGAACCCGGGTCTCTGGCACTGTAAGGCAGCAACAGACTATAGGTCAATTGACAGGTACATGGATAGGACAGGTTTGGAGGGATATGGACCAAACGCAGGCAGGTGGGACCAGTGTAGCTGGGATATGTTGGCGGGTGTGGGCGAGTTGGGCCGAAGGGTCTGTTTCCACACTGTATCACTCTATGATTCTAATTCATCCAGCACTCATAGTTCGCAAGAGGAAATAGCTAATCATTTGGTCAGCTGCATCTAATCAAATGTAGCCAACATGGTTTATTGAAAATCATGTGTGACAAAACTTGACAGGATGTGATAGGGAGTTGATAAGGGAAACGTGTAAATGTAGTAGGAAGGAACTGCAAATGCTGGTTTAAACCAAAGATAGACACAATAAGCTGGAGTAACTTAGCGGCTCAGATAGCATCTCTGGAGAAAAGGACTTTTCTATTTGTTTTCTCCAGAGATGCTGTCTGACCCGCTGAGTTACTCCAGCGTTTAGTGTCTATCTCCTATAAATGTAGTGTGTATTTAGATCTCCAAAAGGCATTTGCCACATATGAGGCTACTGCTGCAAAAAATGAAGAGCCCAAGATATTGGAGGAAGTGTGCTAACATGGACTGAAAGGTGGCAGTCATATAGAAAAATAAGTTAGAATAAATGCGTGAAAACTGCAGATGGAATAAATCTGAAAAACAAAATGCTGGGAACACTTGGGTCAGGCTGCATCTGTAGCCAGAGAAACAGAATACATGTTTCAAGTCAAAGACCCTTCTTCAGAACTGGGGAGGTGACAAAAGAAACGTGTAAAGCTGCACAGGTGGGTGGGTGGCTCTGATAGTGTAAAAGCAGGTGACCATGGGGATAAGCTGCACACAAAGTTATCTGGTCAAGGAGTGAATAGGAGCGGTTAGTTGATAAGAAAAATAGACAAAAGATTGTAGCAGTTGCAAAATGCAGAGCAAGAAGACATGTCTAGGAAGGAACGGCAGATGCTGGTTTAAACTGAAGATAGACAACGGGACAGGCTGCATCTCTGGAGAGAAGGAATGGGTGACGTTTCCGGTGGAGACGCTTTTCAGACAAGACATGTCTGGCAGGTCAGCATGGACATGCCCTCCACTTTTGGATAGAGATTTTAAAAACAAGCTAACCCAATTGTCACAAATGGACAACTGATACTAACAGAGGAATCAAGTTACCCAAGATTATCGAATTCAGTTCAAGTTCAGAGGACTGCCATGAGCCCAAATGGAAGGTGAGATGCCATTCCTCAAGGTTGCTTTGAGCCTCATTGCAACAGTGCAGATTTTTGGCTGTTGAGTAGAGCTACTGCTTGTGGAAAAATACTGTTTTTATGTCTGACTGTGGCCCAGACAAAATCTGTCCTATACAGGACAAAGCAAGCCATCAAAGTGCAGGAGCAGAGGCAGCACGGTGGTGCAGCAGTAGAGCTACGGCCTTACAGCGCCAGAGACCCGGGTTCAATCCTGTAAGGGTGATTGTTGGTCTGCACGGACTCGGTGGGCTGAAAGGCGTGTTTCCACGCTGTACCTCTAAACTAAAGACGATGTTGACCTGTTGCACGCAGCAACCGACGAAGCCCCCCCCCCCCCCCCAGGGTCTGCTGCTACTCCACTCCTGGCTGGAAACGCACAGCATCAGCGTTATACTACACACAGCTCAGCCACAGGCAAACCTGCTGCCGTGCCACAACCCCAGGGGAATCTTGATGCATCAGCAGATACTGTGGCCGACAACATCAACACCAAAACATTTGTGGCGTGACGTGGCGTGATGACGTATGACGCACGGTGTTTTTTCAAGTGTCACAACATTTTTTTTGTCGCCGCTGTATTTTGAAATGTTCAAAATCTTTTGTCGACACTGATATGACGCCGGCAGTCACCGAACAAAATTGCCAAGTGGGACAGGCCCTTAAATGAGTTATTTATCTCTATCGTTGTGAGCAGTTGATGCAGTCTGGAAACTGCCGCAGCTCAGCTCTGCACCTTTCCACAGCTGATTCCATTTCCTTCACCTTCTGCAACAACATCTAGATATAGAAATTAAAAACAAAGTTTATTTGCAAGTTTGGAGGCTTTTTAATTCTACTCGCAGCTACTTATGTCACAACATACACGTCAAAGTTACAAATATGTAATGCAGAAAAGTCACTTTTCCATACTTCATATTTCCTTATGACATAGGCCATTTCAGCCCATCAAATCATTGCCAGCTCTCAGAGAATCCCAGTCCTTCACAAATTTTCCTTGAAACTAGTTCCTCACGAATTTCCGTCAATTGCCCGCAGAATCCACCATTCAAGTTAAAGCAAACTTCACTGAACTGTAGCAGCTTAACAGCCAAAGGATGGGAAATGCAGGGAATTCTCTGCCCAAGTGGCTACGGAGACCAGTCCTTGAGACCAGTTCAACAGCGAGGTGACTGGCCTTAATATAACGGAATTGAGAGTATGGCGTTAAATGTGCTGAGATAAATGGTCTGACTGAGAGGTAGAGCAGCTGAGGGGCAGCATGGTGGTGCAGCGGTAGAGCTGCTGCCTCACAGCACCAGAGCCCCAGGTTCGATCCTGACTACGGGTGCTATCTGAGTTTTTACATTCTCCCCGTGGACTTTCTCCAGGTGCTCCGGCTTCCACCCACACTCCAGACGTACAGGTTTGTTAGCTAAATCTATATAATTAAAACTCTGATCTTGACCACTTCCTGTTGCATTGCATAATGATTTAAGAAAAAACGCTACCACTTACGGCTGTGATTTTTGGCCATCTTACTCAGAGTCCCCATCCGCTGTGCTGAGAAGGCAGGTACGGGTTATTGATAAGGGACGATCAGCCATGATCACAATGAATGGCGATGCTGGCTCGAAGGGCCGAATGGCCTCCTCCGGCACCTATTTTCTATGTTTCTATGTTTTAGCATTTTGAAACCAAAGTCAGAGGATTTTTCCCATCGATTAAAAATAAAAGACTTATTAATGTTTTAAAAATGTTGAGATTCTCTCTCTTGTCCATCACACCATGAAGGCCACACCCTTCCCCAGGGACTATAAAACCCGCAAGTGTAGAGGTGCATCAGTTCTCTGCAAGATGGTGGGGAGCGACAGGTCACAGCTCTCAGTCTGAGCTGTGAATAACACTAAACGCATGTCTACTAAACTGTGAGTGGTTCTACTGACCTGTCAGTGCCATTAATGTGGTTTGAAAATGTAGTTTGAAAATGCAGAAGTGTGTTTTGGTTTGAAGACGCTAAAGCTGCCTTGCCTTTGGTTTGAAGACGCTAAAGCTGCCTTGCCTTTGGTTTCAAAACGCTAAAGCCGCCTTAGCTTTGAAACCGCTAAAGCCGCATTTGGTTTCAAAACGCGAAAGCTGCCTTTGGTTTCAAAACGCTAAAGTTCCCTAAGGTTTGAAAACGCAAAAGTTGGCAACGGTTTTTAAAACACTAAACCCGCCTTTGGTTTCAAAACGGTAAAGCTGTCTTTGGTTTGAAAACGCTAAAGCTGCCTAAGGTTTGAAAACGCTAAAGCCGCCTTTGGTTTCAAAACGCTAAAGCCGCCTTTGGTTTCAAAACGCTAAAGCCGACTTTGGTTTCGAAATGCTAAAACATAGAAACATAGAAAATAGGTGCCGGAGGAGGCCATTCGGCCCTTCGAGCCAGCATCGCCATTCATTGTGATCATGGCTGATCGTCCCTTATCAATAACCCGTACCTGCTTTCTCCCCATATCCCTTGACTCCACTAACCCCGAGAGCTCTATCTAAGTCTCTCTTAAATCCACCCAGTGACTTGGCTTCCACTGCCCTCTGTGGCAGGGAATTCCATAAATTCACAACTCTCTGGGTGAAAATGTTTTTTTCTCACCTCAGTCTTAAATGACCTCCCCTTTATTCTAAGACTGTGGCCCCTGGTTCTGGACTCGCACAACATTGGGAACATTTTTCCTGCATCTAGCTTGTGCAGTCATATTATAATTTTATATGTTTCTATAAGATCCTAAGGTCCCATTCGCCTACCCAATACTATTCCTTGCCTTATGAAAATTTATTTCAGTTCCTTTACCCCCTTACAGTACATCTGGGAGATTGTTTGTGTCTTCCTTAGTGAAGACAGATCCGAAGTACCTATTCAACTCTTCTGCCATTTCCTTGTTGCCCATAATAATTTCACCCGTGTCTGCCTTCAAGGGACCCACATTTTACTTTTCTATGCTTTTCCCTTGATATACCTAAAGAAGCTTTTACTGTCCTTCTTTATATTCCTGGACAGCTTCCCTTCGTACTTCATCTTTTCAGCCCTTATTGCCCGTTTTGTTTCCTTCTGTCCTATGAAAGTTTCCCAATCCTCTGGCTTCCGGCTACTCTTTGCAGTGTTATACATCTTTTCTTTTAGTTTTATTCTATCCCTGACTTCTCTTGTCAGCCACGGTTGCCTCCTACTCCCCTTAGAATCTTTCTTCCTTTTTAGAATGAAATGATCCTGCGTCTTCCGGATTATGCCCAGAAATTCCTGCCATTGCTGTTCCACCGTCATTCCTGCTAGGATCCCTTTCCAGTCTACATTGGCCAGCTCCCCTCTCATGCCTTCATAGTCCCCTTTGTTCAACTGCATCACTGCCACTTCCGATTTAACGTTCTCCTTCTCAAATAAAGCGTCTTTGCTTTGAAAACGCTAAAGCTGCCTTTGGTTTGAAAACGCTAAAGCTGCATTTTGGTTTCAAAACACTAAAGCTGACTAAGGTTTGAAAACGCTAAAGCTGCCAAAGGTTTGAAAAAGCTAAAGCCACCTTTGGTTTCAAGACGCCAAAGCCGCCTTTGGTTTGAAAACGCTAAAGCCACCTTTGGTTTGAAAACGCTAAAGCCGCCTTTGGTTTGAAAACGCTAAAACATAGAAAATAGGTGCTGGAGGAGGCCATTCGGCCCTTGGAGCCAGCACCGCCATTCATTGTGATCATGGCTGATCATCCCCTATCAATAACCCGTACCTGCCTTCTCCCCATATCCCTTGACTCCACTAGCCTCTAGAGCTCTATCTAACTCTCTTAAATCCATCCAGTGACTTGGCTTCCGCTGCCCTCTGTGGCAGGGAATTCCATAAATTCACAACTCTCTGGGTGAAAATGTTTTTTCTCACCTCAGTCTTAAATGACCTCCCCTTTATTCTAAGACTGTGGCCCCTGGTTCAACTGCATCACTGCCACTTCCGATTTAACGTTCTCCTTCTCAAATAAAGCAGTCTTTGGTTTCAAAACACTAAAGCTGCCTTTGGTTTCAAAACGCTAAAGCTGCCTTTGGTTTGAAAACGCTAAAACATAGAAACATAGAAAATAGGTGCCGGAGGAGGCCATTCGGCCCTTCGAGCCAGCACCGCCATTCATTGTGATCATGGCTGATCGTCCCCTATCAATAACCCGTACCTGCCTTCTCCCCATATCCCTTGACTCCACTAACCCCTAGAGCTCTATCTAACTCTCTCTTAAATCTACCCAGTGACTTGGCTTCCACTGCCCTCTGTGGCAGGGAATTCCATAAATTCACAACTCTCTGGGTGAAAATGTTTTTTCTCACCTCAGTCTTAAATGACCTCCCCTTTATTCTAAGCCCCTGTTTCTGGACTCGCCCATCATTGGGAACATTTTTCCTGCATCTAGCTTGTCCAGTCATATTATAATTTTATATGTTTCTATAAGATCCTAAGGTCGCATTCGCCTACCCAATACTATTCCTCGCCTTATGAACATTTCTTTCAGTTCCTTTACAGTACATCTGGGAGATTGTTTGTGTCTTCCTTAGTGAAGCCAGATCCGAAGTACCTATTCAACTCTTCTGCCATTTCCTTGTTGCCCATAATAATTTCACCCGTGTCTGCCTTCAAGGGACCCACATTTGACTTTGCTACGCTTTTTCCCTTAATATATCTAAAGAAGCTTTTACTGTCCTTCTTTATATTCCTGGACAGCTTACCTTCGTACTTCATCTTTTCAGCCCTTATTGCCCGTTTTGTGTCCTTCTATTGTCCTATGAAAGTTTCCCAATCCTCTGGCTTCCGGCTACTCTTTGCTGTGTTATACATCTTTTCTTTTAGTTTTATTCTATCCCTGACTTCTCTTGTCAGCCACGGCTGCCTCCTACTCCCCTTAGAATCTTTCTTCCTTTTTAGACTGAAATGATCCTGCGTCTTCGGATTATGCCCAGAAATACCTGCCATTGCTGTTCCACCTTCATTCCTGCTAGGATCCCTTTCCAGTCTACATTGGCCAGCTCCCCTGTCATACCTTCATAGTCCCCTTTGTTCAACTGCATCACTGCCACTTCCGATTTAACGTTCTCCTTCTCAAATAAAGCCGTCTTTGGTTTCAAAACACTAAAGCTGCCTTTGGTTTCAAAACGCTACAGCCGCCTTTGGTTTCAAAACACTAAAGCTGACTAAGGTTTGAAAACGCTAAAGCTGCCTAAGGTTTGAAAACGCTAAAGCCGCCTTTGGTTTGAAAACGCTAAAGCCACCTTTGGTTTGAAAACGCTAAAACATAGAAAATAGGTGCCGGAGGAGGCCATTCAGCCCTTCGAGCCAGCACCGCCATTCATTGTGATCATGGCTGATCGTCCCCTATCAATAACCGTACCTGCCTTCTCCCCATATCCCTTTACTCCACTGGCCCCTAGAGCTCTATCTAACTCTCTCTTAAATTCACCCAGTGACTTGGCTTCCACTGCCCTCTGTGGCAGGGAATTCCATAAATTCACAACTCTCTGGGTGAAAATGTTTTTTCTCACCTCAGTCTTAAAAGACCTCCCCTTTATTCTAAGCCCCTGGTTCTGGACCTTCCCAACATTAGGAACATTTTTCCTGCATCTAGCTTGTCCAGTTATATTATAATTTTATATGTTTCTATAAGATCCTAAGGTCCCATTCGCCTACCCAATACTATTCCTCGCCTTATGAACATTTCTTTCAGTTCCTTTACCCCCTTACAGTACATCTGGGAGATTGTTTGTGTCTTCCTTAGTGAAGACAGATTCGAAGTACCTATTCAACTCTTCTGCCATTTCTTTGTTGCCCATAATAATTTCACCCGTGTCTGCCTTCAAGGGACCCACATTTGACTTTGCTACGCTTTTTCCCTTAATACATCTAAAGAAGCTTTTCCTGTCCTTCTTTATATTCCTGGACAGCTTCCCTTCGTACTTCATCTTTTCAGCCCTTATTGCCCGTTTTGTTTCCTTCTATTGTCCTATGAAAGTTTCCCAATCCTCTGGCTTCCGGCTACTCTTTGCTGTGTTATACAACTTTTCTTTTAGTTTTATTCAATACCTGACTTCTCTTGTCAGCCATGGTTGCCTCCTACTCCCCTTAGAATCTTTCTTCCTTTTTAGAATGAAATGATCCTGTGTGTTCCGGATTATGCCCAGAAATTCCTGCCATTGCTGTTCCACCGTCATTCCTGCTAGGATCCCTTTCCAGTCTACATTGGCCAGCGCCTCCCTCATGCCTTCATAGTCCCCTTTGTTCAACTGCATCACTGCCACTTCCGATTTAACATTCTCCTTCTCAAATAAAGCGTCTTTGCTTTGAACATGCTAAAGCTGCCTTTGGTTTGAAAACGCTAAAGCTGCATTTTGGTTTCAAAACACTAAAGCTGACTAAGGTTTGAAAACGCTAAAGCTGCCAAAGGTTTGAAAAAGCTAAAGCCACCTTTGGTTTCAAGACGCCAAAGCCGCCTTTGGTTTGAAAACGCTAAAACATAGAAAATAGGTGCCGAAGGAGGCCATTCAGCCCTTTGAGCCAGCACCGCCATTCATTGTGATCATGGCTGATCGTCCCCTATCAATAACCCGTACCTGCCTTCTCCCCATATCCCTTGACTCCACTGGCCCCTAGAGCTCTATCTAACTCTCTCTTAAATTCACCCAGTGACTTGGCTTCCACTGCCCTCTGTGGCAGGGAATTCCATAAATTCACAACTCTCTGGGTGAAAATGTTTTTTCGCACCTCAGTCTTAAATGACCTCCCCTTTATTCTAAGCCCCTGGTTCTGGACCTGCCCAACATTAGGAACATGTTTCCTGCATCTAGCTTGTCCAGCCATATTATAATTTTATATGTTTCTATAAGATCCTAAGGTCCCATTCGCTTACCCAATACTATTCCTCGCCTTATGAACATTTCTTTCAGTTCCTTTACCCCCTTACAGTACATCTGGGAGATTGTTTGTGTCTTCCTTAGTGAAGACAGATTCGAAGTACCTATTCAACTCTTCTGCCATTTCTTTGTTGCCCATAATAATTTCACCTGTGTCTGCCTTCAAGGGACCCACATTTGACTTTGCTACGCTTTTTCTCTTAATATATCTAAAGAAGCTTTTACTGTCCTTATTTATATTCCTGGACAGCTTCCCTTCGTACTTCATCTTTTCAGCCCTTATTGCCCGTTTTGTTTCCTTCTATTGTCCTATGAAAGTTTCCCAATCCTCTGGCTTCCGGCTACTCTTTGCTGTGTTATACATCTTTTCTTTTAGTTTTATTCTATCCCTGACTTCTCTTGTCAGCCACGGTTGCCTCCTACTCCCCTTAGAATCTTTCTTCCTTTTTAGAATGAAATGATCCTGCATCTTCCGGATTATGCCCAGAAATTCCTGCCATTGCTGTTCCACCTTCATTCCTGCTAGGATCCCTTTCCAGTCTACAATGGCCAGCTCCCCTCTCATGCCTTCATAGTCCCATTTGTTCAACTGCATCACTGCCACTTCCGATTTAACGTTCTCCTTCTCAAATAAAGCCGCCTTTGGTTTCAAAACACTAAAGCCGCCTTTGGTTTCTAAACGATAAAGCTCGCTAAGGTTTGAAAACGCTAAAGCCGCCTTTGGTTTGAAAACGCTAAAGCCGCCTTTGGTTTGAAAACGCTAAAACATAGAAACATAGAAAATGGAGGAGGTCATTCGGCCCTTCGAGCCAGCACCGCCATTCATTGTGATCATGGCTGATCGTCCCCTATCAATAACCCGTACCTGCCTTCTCCCCATATCCCTTGACTCCACTAGCCCCTAGACCTCTATCTAACTCTCTCTTAAATCCACCCAGTGACTTGGCCTCCACTGCCCTCAGTGGCAGGGAATTCCATAAATTCACAACTCTCTGGGTGAAAATGTTTTTTTCTCACCTCAGTCTTAAATGACCTCCCCTTTATTCTAAGACTGTGGCCCCTGGTTCTGGACTCGCCCAACATTGGGAACATTTTTCCTGCATCTAGCTTGTCCAGTCATATTATAATTGTATATGTTTCTATAAGATCCTAAGGTCCCATTCGCCTACCCAATACTATTCCTCGCCTTATGAAAATTTCTTTCAGTTCCTTTACCTCCTTACAGTACATCTGGGAGATTGTTTGTGTCTTCCTTAGTGAAGACAGATCCGAAGTACCTATTCAACTCTTCTGTCATTTCCTTGTTGCCCATAATAATTTCACCCGTGTCTGACTTCAAGGGACCCACATTTGACTTTGCTACGCTTTTTCCCTTAATATATCCAAAGAAGCTTTTACTGTCCTTCTTTATATTCCTGGACAGCTTCCCTTCGAACTTCATCTTTTCAGCCCTTATTGCCCGTTTTGTTTCCTTCTATTGTCCTATGAAAGTTTCCCAATCCTCTGACTTCCGGCTACTCTTTGCTGTGTTATACATCTTTTCTTTTAGTTTTATTCTATCCCTGACTTCTCTTGTCGGCTACGATTGCCTCCTACTCCCCTTAGAATCTTCCTTCCTTTTTAGAATGAAATGATCCTGCGTCTTCCGGATTATGCCCAGAAATTCCTGCCATTGCTGTTCCACCTTCATTTCTGCTAGGATCCCTTTCCAGTCTACATTGGCCAGCTCCCCTCTCATGCCTTCATAGTCCCCTTTGTTCAACTGCATCACTGCCACTTCCGATTTAACGTTCTCCTTCTCGAATAAAGCCGTCTTTGGTTTCAAAACGCTAAAGTTGCCTTTGGTTTCAAAACGCAAAAGCTGCCTAAGGTTTGAAAACGCTAAAGCTGACTAAGGTTTGAAAACGCTAAAGCTGCCTAATGTTTGACAACGTTAAAGCCACCTTTGGTTTCAAGACGCTAAAGCCGCCTTTGGTTTCAAAACGCTAAAGCCACCTTTGGTTTGAAAATGCTAAACCCGCCTTTGGTTTGAAAACGCTAAAGCCGCCTTTGGTTTCAAAACGCTAAAGCCACCTTTGGTTTGAAAACGCTAAAACATACAAAATAGATGCCGGCGGAGGCCATTCGGCCCTTCGAGCCAGCACCGCCATTCATTCTGATCATGGCTGATCGTCCCCTATCAATAACCCGTATCTGCCTTCTCCCCATATCCCTTGACTCCACTAGCCCCTAGAGCTCTATCTAACTCTCTCTTAAATCCATCCAGTGACTTGGCTTCCACTGCCCTCTGTGGCAGGGAATTCCATAAATTCACAACTCTCTGGGTGAAAATGTTTTTTCTCACCTCAGTCTTAAATGACCTCCCCTTTATTCAAAGACTGTGGCCCCTGGTTCTGGGCTCGCCCAAAATTGGGAACATTTTTCCTGCATCTAACTTGTCCAGTCATATTATAATTTTATATGTTTCTATAAGATCCTAAGGTCCCATTCGCCTACCCAATACTATTCCTCGCCTTATGAAAATTTCTTTCAATTCCTTTACCCCCTTACAGTACATCTGGGAGATTGTTTGTGTCTTCCTTAGTGAAATTAGATCTGAAGTACCTATTCAACTCTTCTGCCATTTCCTTGTTGCCCATAATAATTTCACCCGTGTCTGCCTTCAAGGGACCCACATTTGACTTTGCTACTGTCCTACTTTATATTCCTGAACAGCTTCCCTTCATACTTCATCTTTTCAGCCCTTATTGCCCGTTTTGTTTCCTTCTATTGTACTGTTGAGTATGTGATAGAAATGGTGTTATCTGCCTCCAAGTTAAAGGGGGAGGAGTGTTAGGTATGTAATGGAAATGGTATTACCTGCCTTCAAGTTAAAGGGGGAGGAGTGTTAGGTATGTGATAATTAGCATATGTAATTAGCATATGTAATGAGTGTCTTGTCATATGTTGTGCAAGTACGCATGTGCGGGAGACTCAAGGTGGCCTCCTGTAGTAAAGAAGCTTGTATGATTACTCCCGTGTCCGAGCCTTTATTCAAGTGTGCTAAGCATCCCGAATACACAACATGTACTATGAAAGTTTCCCAATCCTCTGGCTTCCGGCTACTCTTTGCTGTGTTATACATCTTTTCTTTTAGTTTTATTCTATCCCTGACTTCTCTTGCCTTCCCAATTTCCCAATACTAGATCCAGTGTTGCCCTCTCACGTGTGGGGGCCTCCACATACTGTTTAAGAAAACTCTCCTGAACACGTTTGAGGAATTGCACCCCATTTAAATCCTTCACGCTATGATTTCCCCAGTCTATATTGGGAAAGTTAAAATCCCCTACTACAACAACCTTATTTGACCAGCAGCTGTCTGCAATCTCCTGGCACATTTGTTCTTCTAATTCCCGTTGACTATTCGGGGGTCTGTAGTACACCCCCAACAAGGCGATCATCCCTTTCTTGTTCCTCAGCTCCACCCATATAGCCTCACTAAACGAACCGTCCGTAATGTCACCTCTGAACACTGCCGTGACATCCTCCTTACCCAACAATGCAACCCCCCTCCTCTTTTTCCCTCACCCCTGTCTGCCCTGAAGCTCCTGTACCCCGGGAACATTGAGCTGCCAGTCCTGCCCCTCCCTTAAGCAGGTTTCAGTCATGGCTACAAGGTCCCAGTCGCTCGTACCTATCCATGCCCTCAGCTCATCTGCCTTCCCCGTCAGGCCCCTTTACGTGCAGTTTAAACCAACCCTCCTTCCTCGATCTCTGCCTTTCACCTGCCTATTCTGACCGGGGTACTGATTGTGGATGATCAGCCATGATCACATTGCTGGCTTGAAGGGCTGAATAGCCCACTCCTGCACCTATGGTCTATTGTCTATTTATCGGTGGTTCAATGTGACTGGGTATCCTGTGGGAGGGTGTGTTCAGTACAGAGGTGGGGAGGAGATGGAGGAGGCAGTGGGGATGGGTGTGACCAGGTGGAGGAAGGGAGTCTGTGGATCCCCGGAGCACGTACCTGGACAGAGCAAAGACATCGATCAAGGAGATGGCCGTTGTTAACTGGTACCAGGCTGTGCCCAACCACCAGTACACCAGGGGCAGAGCTTTTTCTGAAAGAGACACCAACACAATATTAGACAACGTTGGGCCCCGATGCTTCACATCAGTGGAAGCGGAGAGAGCTCAGATTCTCCAACATAGAACGCACTGATACTGTGGAACCACGTCAGGCTGAGGGACCTTCTCCCCTGCAGGGACCACCACAGAAAGTCCACCGCAAGCTGGTGGCAGGAGAACCCAGGGGAGCTTTAGGGAACCTAAGAAAAAATAGGTTGCAGGGATATCAACGGGACAACAGCACTGATGGGGGTACTCCAGAGGCCACAACGGGCCGAATGGCCTCCTTTTGTGTCCAGACTAAATAAACGGGAGATTGGCAATGACACTTCCACCGAGCAGGGAGTATCACATTTCAACACAGAGAGATTGTCTGGTTGTGGATGGATAGCAGCCCCCTCTGTCCCAGTCAATCTTATCCCACAACCAACATGGGCAAAGATAGGCACAAAAAGCTGGAGTAACTCAGCGGGACAGGCAGCATCTCTGGAGAAAAGGAATAGGTGACGTTTCCACGCCGTTTCTCTAAACTAAATTAAAGGAAGGATGTCAAAAGCCTAAGATAGACACAAAGTTCTGGAGTAACTCAGCGGGTCAGGCAGCATCTCTGTCTGAAAAAGGATGGGTGATGTTTCGGGTGGGGACCCTTCTTCAGACTTCAAGCCGAAGAATTGATTTAGAGAGTGTCTAGAATTACAGTAAAGAGTAATTTGGAAAAGTTAGGAGTCTTGTCGGAACAGAGAAGGTAAAAGAGATGACCTATCAAACGTTGAAGATTTTAGCAGGGTTTTACACGAGAAAGGATTTGCTATTGAGGGATCAATAAACAGAGGTCACAGCATCAATACTGACAGGATCCAGAATATTCTCTCCAAAACGCTGCAGGAAGTGGATTCATTCATGATTTTAAGTGGATGGATACACAGGGAGTTGCTGCTGATACAACCTGGAGATTGCAATGGAACGATGCTCTTTAGCAGAAGCTGCATCACTTTCCACACCTTGCTGAACAGGCGCTATGCAGGGGGAGTTTGTGTCGTCAAATGGCAGGTGTGTGTGTGTGTGTGTGTGTGTGTGTGTGTGTGTTTGTGTGTGTTTGTGTGTGTGTGTGTGTGTGTGTGTTGTGTGTGTGTGTGTGTGTGTGTGTGTGTGTGTGTGTGTGTGTGTGTGTGTGTGTGTGTGTGTGTGTGTGTGTGTGTGTGTGTGTGTGTGTGTGTGTGTGTGTGTGTGTGTGTGTGTGTGCGTGTGTGCGTGTGTGTGTGTGTGTGTCTGTGTGTCTGTGTCCAAATAACAGCTCAGTCCCCCTGATGTGACCACCATTTAGCCAATCTGCAGTCCTGTACAGAACGCTCACTCACCCACCCACAGCCCACCTCACTAACAGCCCCTCACCTGCCCCAGTGACGGATCCCTCACCCCCCACCCACTCCATTTACCCTCCCAACCGTCAGCCCGCTTACATGTCCCTCACCCCCTTCCCAGTAACAGCACATACACCCACCCCAGGTCCCGATACCTGTGCCTTGTAATAGCCCACTCAACCTCACCCTCCCCCTACCCCCAACATCCTCCACTCACCCCTCTCCTGTCCGCCTCCCAGCACCTGGCGGGATAGGCAAAGTCTCACAGCAGCTGTGCGATGATCGCTGGTCAGCGCGGACTCGTTGGGCCAAAGGGCTCGTTTCCAGCTAAAACTGAGATACTGTAGCACGAGTCTCCGACGTGCACCAGTGATCGCGGTACTTTAAACCAAGGAGAAGCCCTTAACCAGTCTGTTGGAGGGAAGGGTTAAGGCTTTAAGAACACTGACGTCAAAAGATAATGTGACATTAGGAGAATTAGGCCATTCGGCCCATCAAGTCTACTCCGACATTCCATCATGGCAGAACTATCTCTCCCTCCTGACCCCATTCTCCTGTGTTCTCCCCATATCCCCTGTACTAATGAAGAATCTGTCTATCTCTGCCTTAAATATATCGACTGACTTGGCCTCCACAGCCTTCAGTGGCAATGAATTCCACTAATTCACCAGCCTCTGAATAAAGAAATGTGCCGGTGCCCTGCTTCCACCCCCCGCGCTGCCCTCCCCGGACACGTACCGACGGGCTCCTGCCAGCCGCTGCTGCTGCCGAGGTGCAGAGAGCGCTGAGAGTGCTTGGAGGAGTTGCTGATGTTGCTGATGTAGCTACTCAGACTGTTGACTGAACTGTTGGACGGTGAACGTTTGACACCAGGCACAGGTCCCGGCCTCTTGCTGTTTGACCTTTTCTTGTACAACCTGAAACGATAAAGGGCAATGATTTAGGACGGAGGCAGACCAGGACTGCGAAAGAGAAGCAAAAAAGTAACAATGATAAAGGAAAATGAGAAGCTGGTGCGACTTGGGTAGGGGAGGGATGGAGAGAGTCGCTTGTCAGAGCTAGGAAAGGGGGGGGGGGGGAAAGAAGATTGTTTCACACGGGGAAGGAATATCATGATTCTCTCTCTCCCTCCACCCTCCTCAAGGAACTGCAGATGCTGGTTTATAACAAAAAGTCACAAAGTGCTGGAGTAACTCAGCGGGTCAGGCAGCGCCTGTTCACGTTCCCTCCAACATACCTCATGAGCCCATCAACCGAATGGCTTGATCAACAACTTATTGGCACGGCAACCCTGCCCTTGCCCTATGGAAGTTATACCCTACATCCAATCATCCTCCACCTGAGATTCCAAGCAGGAAAGAAGAGGCTGTTGGAACTTTCCTTGAGGTTTTGTCTAGAAGTTTTTCCTGTTGGGAAAGGTTCAGTTGGGGTTGGGGGGAGGGAGGAATGGGAGGGAGGGTGGGGAGCGATTGGGAGGGGAGGCCGTGCTGCGGGAGGAGAGGGAGGGGGGGGTGGGTGGAGGGAGGGTTGGAGTTGTGATACACAGCTCCCTGAGTGAGGTACGAGGGTGGAGGCTGCATCTTTACTGTTAGAAAGGAGCATAGCTTAGAGAGGAAAGAACGAGAGGGAGAGGGGGGGGAACGAGACAAGAGAGAGTTGGAGAGACATACCTGACGGGAGTCTCCATGTAAGAGGGAGCGCCGGATTTGGTGGAGCCGCCGCTGCTGCTGGAGGCGTCGTCGTTGTGCTGGTTGTAGCCGTTGGTGGCCAGACGGGGACTGAGGAGGATGCTATGAGAATGCAGAGTGACTTGGACAGGTTGGGTGTGTGGGCAGATGCATAGCAGATGCAGTTTAACGTGGATAAATGTGAGGTTATCCACTTTGGTCACAAAAACAGGAAGGCAGATTATCTAAATGGTGTCAAATTGGGAAAAGGGGAAGTACAACGGGATCTAGGGGTCATTGTTCATCAGTCAATGAAAGTAACCATGCAGATACAGCAGGCAGTGATGAAAGCAAATGTCATGTTGGCCTTCATAACAAGAGTAGTTGAATATTGGAGCAAAGAGGTCCTTCTGCAGTTGTACAGGGCCCTAGTGAGACCATACCTGGAGTATTGTGTGGAGTTTTGATCTCTAAATTTGAGGAAGGACATTCTTGCTATTGAGGGAGTGCAACGTAGGTTCACAAGGTTAATTCCCGGGACGGCGGGACTGTCATATGCTGAGAGAATGGAGCGGCTGGGCTTGTATACTCTGGAATTTAGAAGTATGTAAGGGGAACTTATTGAAACATATAAGATTATTAAGGGTTTGGACACGCTAGAGGCAGGAAACATGTTCAAGATGTTCGGTGAGTCCAGAACCAGGGGCCTCAGTTTAAGAATAAGGGGTAAGCCATTTAGAACGGAGATGAGGACATACTTTTTCACACAGAGTTGTGAGTCTGTGGAATTCTCTGCCTCAGAGGGTGGTGGAGGCCGGTTCACTGGATACTTTCAAGAGAGAGCTAGATAGGGCTCTTGAAGATCGAGGAGTTAGGGAATATGGGGAGAAGGCAGGAACTGGGTACTGATTGTGGAAAATCAGCCATGATCACATTGAATGACGGTGCTGGCTTGAAGTGCCGAATAGTCTACTCCTGCACCTATTATTGGGGAATCTACAACTAGGGGACAGAGGCGTGGGTGACAGGAGAATGATTTTACGGGCAACCTGAGGGGCAACCTTTCCAACAGAGAATGGAGGGGACATGGAACGAACTGCCAGAGGAGGTGATTTACAGCGTTTAAACAATGTTTGGTGAGGGATATGTATTGGAAAGGTTTAGAGGGATATGGGCCAAACACAGGCAAATGGGAGCAGCCTGGGAAGGCTCCTTTGTCAGCATGGACGAGGAGTAGGGCTGAAGGGCCTGTTTCTCTGTTTTATGTCTCTTTCAATGGAGGGTCGGTGACCTGACACATTAATGGGGTCAGACCTGCAAAGCCTACAACGCGTCTCCCGTTTTCATTTCGGACTTCCAGCATCTGCGCGTTTTGCTTTTCAACCGGCTAGCGCCAGCCAGCACCAGCTGCAGGGCCAACACTGCTTCCACTCAACATGCGAGGCTGTGCCCAAACAGCAGATAACATCTCAGACAACACAAGGCACAGGCCACGTGACAACTCGCAAAGCTTCCCACAACACTGCACCTCAGTTTAGCTCAGTATATTTCAGAGATACAGCGTGGAAACTAGTCCCTTCCGCTCACCAAGTCCATGCCGACCAGCGATCCCCACACATTAACACTACCCCACACAGGCTAGGGTCAATTTACACGTATACCAAGCCAATTAATCTACAAACCCCTACGTCTTTGGAGTGTGGGAGGAAACCAAAGATCTTGGAGACAACCCACGCGGTCACGGGGAGAACGTACAAACTCCATACAGACAGCGCCTGTAGTCGGGATGGAACCCGGGTCTCTGGCACTGTAAGGCAGCAACTCTACCGCTGTGCCACCGTTCACAGAAATATTTTCACAGCAGAGCTTAGTTTCAGAGGACTGTTCCCTCCAGCTCACCATTGCCCTGGCTTCCTGGCATCTGATGACGGGGCAGAGCATTTTGTGGGCAGCAATCATCAAAAATGGGCATCATCAGAAGGGATGGGAGAGTAACCACACACACAGCAAGTCTCTGGATACAGCACGTGGCAGGCCAATTGTCTGATTAATAGAACGATCATCAACTGTGATGTGGAGACGATGTTTCCACTAGTGGGAGAGTCTAGGACCCGAGGTCATAGCCTCGGAATTAAAAGACGTTCCTTTAGGAAGGAGATAAGGAGGTATTACTTCAGTCAGAGGGGGGTGAATTTGTGGAATTCATTGCCACAGAAGGCTGTGGAGGCCATCAATGGATGTTATTAAAGCAGAGATAGGTAGATTCTTGATTGGTACGGGTGTAAGGAGTTATGGGGAGGAAATGGGGTTCGGACAAAGAGATAGATCAGCCATGATTGAATGGCGAAGTAGACTTGATGGGCCGAATAGCCTAATTCTTCTCCAATCACTTATGAACTAATGAAACTGGGGTACTGTCCAATTCACCTCCACCCCATTGCGCACATTGGACAGTCTCTGGAACTGATGCACTACAATGCTGAGAACTATATTCTGCACTCTGTATCTTCCCCTTTGCTCGACCTATTGAACTTGATTTGGCTTGATTGTATTGATGAATATTTTGTATCTGATTTGATTGGATAGCTTACAAAACAAAGCTTTTCACTGTACGCCAGCACATGTAACAATACTAAAGTGAAACCTGAGGTACAGAAAGGATCCAGGAGCCTTGGCCCATCGAGTCCATGCTGACCATCAATCTCCCTTTTATACTAGTTCTATGTTCATTAGTTCATATGTTCAAGGAGCAGAATTGCCATTCGGCCCATCATTTACTACACCGTTGAATCATGGCTGATCTATCTTTCCCCATCAGCTCGATTCTCCCGCCTTCTCCCCATAACCCCAAAGCGACCTCATTTTCACATCCACTCCCTTACACACTAGAGACAATTTACAGAGGCCAATAAAGGTGCAAATCCACACGTCTTTGGAACTAGTTATAACTAGCTGTATCAAGTGTCTAACACATGGCTGCCTGCGCCCGCTGCCTGAACGGAAGATAGTCACAAATGCTTGAACAATCACCAATCCCCCTGCCCCTCGCTCTTCCCCCACTGGCCAGTAAACCCATTCCATTTCCATCATTTCTCCAGTTTCTTTGAGAAGTTTCACCGGATCTGCTTCCTTCTCTGTTTCAGAGCAAATGTGACCAAAAACCAAGAAACCCAGAGGCAGCGCTGGAGCTTGGGAGGAAACGGAAGATCTTGGAGAAAGCCCACGCGGTCTCGAGGAGAACATACAAACTCTGTAAATACAGCATCTGTAGTCGGGATCGAACCCTGGTCTCCGACGCTGCAAGCGCTGTTAAGCGGCCTTTTCACGGGGCGACTTGACGCAAGAGTTAACCAGAGTTTAACATCGTGGGAACCTCGTGCGATAACAGTACGGCATTCGTGGACCACCGTAGCGCTAACGGCAGGTAATCATGTATCTTGGTCACTCGGGAGAAAATTCAAGAAAGTTTGAATTTCTCCAAGAGTGACTTGTACACTTGTGGTTGAGCATTGCAACATTATATGAACCGAGTGGCCAGTGCGATATCCGTAATAACTCTTGCGGGTACCGTGGGAACTCCTGCGAACGGTGAACCCGGAAGCTGGACAGAGGGGACAGAAGGTGAGTAAAAATTGTCTTCTGTGGGATTGAATTTAAAAAATACATAAAAATAAAGATTTGCATCCGCATATGGACATCAACTTATTCATGAGTTATGTTAATGAGATTCAAGAAAATAACTATAATCTTTAAAAGGGACTTTAAAAGGGACTTTACTGAAAGGTTACGCATTTTTATGGTCCGTGAGAAAATTTTCACATGTACTTCTTTGAGAGATACAGCTCGGAGTCCTCGCCGACTAGCGATCGATGCCTTTCCGAAGCAGGGTCCGGAACGCTACCAATCAATGTTCTCCAGAGACCCGTGTAAGGAGTGAACTGCACATGCTGGTTTAAACCGAAGACAGACACAAAACGCTGGAGTAACTCAGCGAGTCAAGCAGCATCTCTGGAGAAAAATAGCTGATGTTTTGGGACGAGACACATCTTCAGACTCAATTCCGATTAGGATGTCTGAAGAAGGGTTCCGATTCGAATCGCCACCTATTCTTTTTCACCAGAGATATCGAGACCCTTCTGATATGCTGCCTGTGGTCGATAAATGCGTAACCTTTCAGTAAAGTCCCTTTTAAAGTCCCTTTTAAAGATTATAGTCGAGGGAGAGGAGGGGGAGACAGATGGGGGTGTCTTCATTTACTGGCGGCGGGTGTCTGTCACTGAAACAGGCAGGTGAGATTTCACATCCACCTTGTGTGTGCCTCTCTCTCTCTCTCCCTCCCTCTTACACAGGCAGAGTCTCTCAGCCTGTGTAAGAGGGAGGGAGAGAGAGAGAGAGGCACACACAAGGTGGATGTGAAATCTCACCTGCCTGTTTCAGTGACAGACACCCGCCGCCAGTAAATGAAGACACCCCCATCTGTCTCCCCCTCCTCTCCCTCTCCCACACACAGTAAGACCGAGGTACTGTGCTCAGTCCATCTGTGTCTCCCACATACACAGTAAAACATGTCTCCAAATGAGCCAATTCAACCAAGGGAGGATATTTATAGTGTGTGAAAAAAAAAGTTACATCATTTGTGTCACGTGTAGTTCACGATGTTCATTCAAGATTTAACGCGAAAGCTCGGGAGACGGACAAGTCACTCGCACAAATAACAGAAATGCCGAGTACCGTGGGAACTCTTTATCTACCCCCCGTTATATCGTGCGAGACTCGTGCTGGACCACGACCTCTTCACTCTGGTGACATCTTGCGTCAACTCGCCCCGTGAAAAAGCCCCATAAGGCAGCAACTCTACACTGCGCCACCGTGCCAACCTTTTAAACCTCCCACTCCCCAGTATTTGTCTGAAGAACGTCTAGACCAGAAACGTCACCCATCCCTTCTCTCCAGAGATGCTGCCTGTCCTGTAGAGTTACTCTAGCATTTTGTCTATCTAAGACAATACAGGGACAAGACAATCCAACTGGAACCAAGTGGAGCTTTACAGCCCCCACCTGACTGTGAGCCCATAAACAAGGCTTCCTCAACAGTCTAAAGGGCCTGTCCCACTTACGCCATTTTTTTCGGCGACTGCCGGCACCCGTCATAGTCGCAGCAGGTCGTCAAAAATGTTCAACACGTTGAAGATCCAGCGGCGACCAGGAAAAGGTACGACTCTTTGGACGACTATTCACGACCATACAGGCGTCACGTGTCGACAAGTCTGGAGCCATGGGAGGGAGAGGCTGAGGCTGCGGTCTGTGGGAGGTTCTTGCCCCAGGTCCCGCTCCTCTCCCTGCCCACGGGCTCGGAGCAGCAGCCCCAGGACCCCACACCGGCTCGAACCCCAGCCCAGGGCCCGGAGCCGCACTCAGGGCCCAGTCCGTGTCTGTCCGCTCCCCAGTGACCAAAGCCCGGGCCCGGCTACAGCCCCGAGGCTCGGCCCACACCAGGCATCTTCCTTCACCTTCCCTCTTCTTTCCCCTCACTCCTCCTCCCTCAATCACCTCTCCCTCCCTCAGTCACTCCCTTCCTCCCTCCATAACCCCTCTCCCTGCCTGCCTGCTTCCCCCACTCCTCACCTCTACCCTATCCCACCCCACACGATGTTTAATGTCAATGAGATTCGGATTCCCTGTGTGACGTTATTGTGAATGAAAACGGGAGAATTAGAATGAAACAGATTTTGTTTAGAATTTGATGTCAATGAGATTCGGGATTCCATCGTGATGTCATTGACAGGCAGGGCAAGTGGAAGCGGCTTTAAAAGTAGTTTTTGTAAAGTTACAAATGGCAATAACTTGTACAATACGTCTTTAAAGTGTGCGGTTGGTTCATTCAGCGGTGCGGCGCCCCTGGGCTCTGACAGCGCTGCCGTGGGTCGGTGTTTAAGGGGAGGCAGTCAAGGGGGTGAGGCTGGGAGCCGCCCCCGTCCGCAGGGCCCCCGGCGCCGGGAGGAGCGGTCACCTGTGCGGGGCCAGGGACCGACACGACAGACAGACAGACAGACAGACAGACAGACAGACAGACAGACAGACAGACAGACAGACAGACAGACAGACAGACAGACAGACAGACTCACCGAGTGATGGTCCCTGCGGGGTCCGAGCAGCAGAAGCTTCACCAGGAACAAGGAGCGGGAGCGTGGCCACTTCACCCACTCCCCTTCTGGTCGCCACCCGTCCCCGCCGCACCCAGAGTATAATATAGTATAGTAGATGATAGTAGGGTCGAGTATAGCTGAGCTGTGCAGAGCAGACACCAGACACGACCTCCTCCAACGCCGTCTGTCTGTGTCTGTGTCTATGTCCCGCCCCCGGTGCCGCTGCCCATTGTCTGCATCGTTCAAAATGCTACATTCTAGAGTGTTAGTTTGTGTCGCGGCTCCACCCCACCAGGGGGTGGGGACAGGAACCGTGACAACTGCGGCACCACCACCCCCACGTTCCAACCAGCACCACCCTCCCTGATACCCACCTCCACACAATGACCTCACTGACTATAAAAGATGAAATAGTGACACATTTGGATAGCAGTAGCAGGATCGGTCAGAGTTCTTTGAGGATGTAACTAGGAAAATGGACAAGGGAGAGCCAGTGGATGGAGTGTACCTGGACTTTCAGAAAGCATTTGATAAGGTCCCACATAGGAGATTAGTGGGCAAAATTAGAGCGCATGGTATTGGGGGTAGGATACTGACAAGGATAGAAAATTGGTTGGCAGACAGGAAACAAAGAGTAGGGATAACTAGTGGGATACCGCAAGGCTCGGTACTGGAACCGCAGCTATTTACTATATGTATTAATGATTCAGATGAAGGGATTAAAAGTAACATTAGCAAATTTACAGATGACAGAAAGCTGGGTGGCAGTGTGAACTGTGAGGAGGATGCTATGAGAATGCAGGATGGACTTGGACAGGTTGGGTGAGTGGACAGATGCATGGCAGATGCAGTTTAATGTGGATAAATGAGAGGTTATCCACTTTGGTAGCAAAAACAGAAAGGAAGATTATTATCTAAATGGTGTCAAGTTGGGAAAAGGGGAAGTACGACGAGACCTGGGGGTCCTTGTTCATCAGTCACTGAAAGTATGTTGGTAGAGCAGGAAGTGAAGAAAGCGAATTGCATGATAGCCTTCATAACAAGAGAAGTTGAGTATAGGAGCAAAGAGGTCCTTCTGGAGCTGTACTAGTGAGACCATACCTAGTAAGTAAGTAAGTAAGTAAGTAAGTTTTATTTATATAGCACGTACCTGGAGAATTGTGTGCAGTTTTGGTCTCCTAATTTGAGTAAGGACATCCTTGCTATTGAGAGAGTGCAGCGTAGGGTCACCAGGTTAATTCCTGGGATAGCATATGTTGATAGAATGGAGCATCTGGGCTTGCATACTCTGGAATTTAGAAGAATGAGAGGGGATCTTATTGAAACATATAAAGCCCCTGTCCCACTTTCACAACCTCTGCCGAGTTTGCCCTTGACTCATACTCGCAGCATGGTCGCCACTAGGTCGTAGGAGGTCTTCGTACCTCTTCCTCATGCTCACGAGTAAAAATAAGGTCGGCATGGAACAAATGGATAATTTTTACTTGTAGGCAGGACGTAGGCAGGTCCTGATGGTAGATAGTGGTAGATAGTGGTAGATAGTGGTAGGTCGGTAACTGGCCCGAGAATAAAAATGCAAACATGATATAATTTTATCATGTGATCAATCAATACAATACAATCAGTTTTATTCGTCACTTGCACATAAATTGCAAGTGAAATGGATTTGCCAACAGCGGTACAATGAAAAAGAACACACAAACACACAATAAAAATTTAACACAAACATCCACCACAGCATTCATCACTGTGGTGGAAGGCACAAAATTTGTCCAGTCCTCCTCCATTTCCCCCCGTGGTCGGGACCTCAACCCTCCGCAGCCGTCGCTGCGGGCGTCCAGATGTGCAGGACGGAGTCGGAGCTACTTCTTCTACCGGGTCCCCAGCGAGGGATCCCAGGCTGCGGACGCCGTGCCAGCTGGAGCTCTGCAGACCGCGGCTTCAGGCCAGCGAACGGAGCTCTCCCCTCCGGCGAGCCCCAGCGAGGGCACGCACGCTCCACGCCGAAAGTCCGCGCTGCGCCCGCAGCTGAAGCGTCTCCGGGAAAGGCCGCACCGATCCTCGATGTTAGGCCACTGGGGAGGCGACATGGAAAAGGCACCTCTCCGTGGAGGAGGCGACCAAAGCGGTTTCCCCCGTACCCCCCCCCCCCACACAAGACACACAGAGGAACATTAAAAACCCACATTAGGACATACTAAAAAGTAGAAAGAACTGACACGCTGCTGGCAGGGTTGCCGGCTTGCAGCGCCCCCACCGACCGGAGATCATTTTCCACTCGTAGTTAGTCTTAGGTGTGGAATACTGAGATCGAGGGGGGTCGTAGGAGGTGGTAGACATAGTCGTATGAGGTCGTAGGCATAATCGTAGGAGGTCGTACACATAGTCGTAGGTGGTCGTAGGAGGTCTTTTACTTCAGCGAGTCAACACGACCTTGACATTTTAATCAATTCATCTAGGGTCTTCTAAACTCGTGGATTAGGTCGTCCAAGTGGGACAGGCCCTTAAGATTATTAAGGGTTTGAACACGCTAGAGGCAAGAAACATGTTCCCGATGTTGGGAGAGTCCAGAACCAGGGGCCACAGTTTAAGAATAAGGGGTAAGCCATTTGGAATGTAGATGAGGAAAAACTTTTTCACACAGACTTGTGAAACTGTGGAACTCTCTGCCTCAGAAGGCAGTGGAGGCCAATTCTCTGGAGGCTTTCAGGAGAGAGTTAGCTAGAGGTCTTAAAGATAGCAGAACCCAGGGATATGGGGAGAAGGCAGAAACGGGGTACTGACTGTGGATGATCAGCCATGATCACAGTGAATGGTGGTGCTGGCTCAAAGGGCCGAATGGCCTACTCCTGCACCTATTGTCTATTGACCCCTCCTGATCCCATCACAGCAGCACCACCCCCCTCCCACACCTTCACACTCTCACACTCTTACCTTTCACCTCCTACACCCCCACCAACCTGACCCTCACACCACCAATACCCTGACAACAGCAGCACCACCCTGACCCTGATCTCCGCCACCCTGACCTCAACATAACAGCACCACCCCCACACTCACACACCCTCACCACCCTGACCATCACACACCAGCACCATAGCAGCAGCACCACCCTGTCCCCGATCCCCACCCCCCTGACCCCGACAAAACAACACCAGCACCCCTACACCAGCACCACCCCCCTCCCCGATCACCACCCTCACCACCTGCCCCTCAATACCAGCACCAGCCATACCACCATGCCCCCCGTCCCACCCCACTCTCCCATTACCTACCCTCCAACCCCACAAAAGCTCTTCCCACCCCTACCCCACCTTCCTGACTCCCACCTAACCCCCCCATCCCCACGCCCACCACCCCCCCACCATATCCACCCCCGCTGCCCAACCTCCACACGCCCTAGTCTCGCCCACCCCCACCCCATCCCCACCCCATCCCCTCCATCCTCGCGCCACACCCTGCCATTCCCCACCCACCATCCCCCCCACACCCCCCACTAACCCCCCCGCACCCCCCACCAACCCCCCCCCCCCGCACCCCCCACCAACCCGAACGTCCAGCAACCCCCATCAACCTCAATCTGTCCCAACACCTCCGGCGACCATTCACCACCACTCCCCTCCATCCCCATCCCCCGCCACCACCCCCATCCCCACACCCTGATACTACCCCCATGCACTACCACCAGCTACACCCCACAAACCCCATAACTACCTGCCACCCTTCAATCACTCCCACCACCCCATCACCACTCCTACACCCACCCCACAACACCTTCGCTCAGTCAGCCTGGACCCACCTGATCTCCCACTTGATAAACACTTTAATTCTCTGCCCCATTCACACTCAGACCTTTCTGTCCTCGGTCTCCTCCATTGTCATAGTGAGGCTAAATGAAAATTGGAGGAACAGCATCTCATATTTCGCTTGGGCATCTTACAGCCCAGAATATTGATTTCTCTAACCAAGTAAACCCGGTATTCCCTCTCTCCATCCCTCCCCCACCCAAGTCGCACCAGCTTCTCGTTTACACCCAGCAAACAGCTAACAATGGCCTGTTTCCTTTATCATCGTTACTTTTTTCCATATCTTTCATCCATTGTTCTATATCTCTCTACATCATCATCTATAATCTCTCCTTTCCCTTTCCCGTGACTTTCAGTCTGAAGAACGGTCTCGACCCGAAACGTCCATTCCTTCTCTCCAGACATGCTGCCTGTCCCACTGAGTTACTCCAGCTTTATGTGTCTATCTTCGGTTTAAACCAGCATCTGCAGTTCCTTGCTACACATTTTGTCTGCTATTTCAAGTGCTCCTCCCTTCATGTAAAATGTGCTTCCAATGTTTGTCTTCATTTCTTCATCCAACACCTTAAATCAATACCTTCTGGTTATCGCAATCACACCCTTCACAGCTGGGACTGCTTCCCTGATGCGCCTAAAGGGAACTCACACATTCAGTGCGAGAGCGTGCAAACTCCACACAGGCAGCACCCGAGGTCAGGATTGAACCGGGGTCAGAGGAGCTGCAAAAAGGTGGCTCCACAAGCTGCACCACAGTGCTGTTACTGCTCCTCTTGCCCCTCAGCTCTAAGGAAACATCCTTGGCTTCCCTTTCCCTCCCACATACACACAAGAACGGTCTCGACCCGAATCGTCATCCGTTCCTTCTCTCCTGGGATGCTGCCTGTTCCGCTGAGTTACTCCAGTATTTTGTGTTTGCCACACATAATTCCTCATCTCTCGAGAGCTCCTGTAAATCCCTCTGGGCCCTCACCAAACCTCACAATTCTTCTACAGCTAAATTTCTGGAACTGGGCACAGGACTCAAGCCAGGCTTCATATAATGCCTTATAGATGTAACTTCCTGGCTGTATACGCTGTGTGCTTCATGAAATGCTTTGTTAACCACCCAGACCAATTTGAATATTTTTCTCCCATATTGCAGCCTCTTTCATGGTTAAATGCCAAGGATGTCAATGACTTCCACGGCCATGCATCATTTCACAGACCAGCACTGCCCAGTGGTAACAGAGGCATTGCAACAGAGGTTGGTAATTGTGAGGTGATGTTTTTGGATGGAATAATAATGTTAGTATGTACACAGAGGCGGCACCTAGACACAGAGCCAGAGCATTCACAAAACATTGCTCACCTGGCCTTGTCTTTTCCCTCCATCAGCCAGATGCTGGCTCTCCTCTTCAGCAGTAAACTTGGCTTACAATACCCAAATCCTAAGAGAGATGAAAGACAACAGGGAAATGATCATCAAAGCAGCAGATAAGGGGAAGAACAGAGTTGTCATGGACAAACAACAATACTTATTCAAGGCACACAGACTATGAAGTAAAACAGAGCACTGCACTAAGTTGACAAAGCCCATCTATGAGGAAAGACTAATGGAAATTGAAGACATTTTACAATGCCTCAAAAAATTCATGGTGCATTTATATGTTTAGTTTAGAGATAGACAATAGACAATGTGTGTAGGAGTAGGCCATTCGGCCCTTCGAGCCGCCATTCAATACGATCATGGCCACCCAGCTTTGTGTCATCTGCAAATTTGCTAATGCTACTTTTAATCCCTTCATCTAAATCATTCATCTACATTATAAATACCTGCGGTCCCAGCACCGAGCCTTGCGGTACCCCACTAGTCACAGCCTGCCATTCTGAAAGGGAACCGTTTATCCCGTCTTTGTTTCCTGTCTGCCAAACAATTTTCTATCCATGTCAGTAACCTACCCCCAATACCATGTGCTCTCATTTTGCCCACTATTCTCTTATGTGGGACCTTATTAAATGCTTTCTGAAAGTCCAGGTACACTACATCCACTGGCTCTCCCTTGTCCATTTACCTAGTTACATCCTCAAAAAATTCCAGAAGATTAGTTAAGCATGATTTCCCCTTCGTAAATCCATGCTGACTTGGACCGATCCTGTTACTGCTATCCAAATGTGCCGCTATTTCATCTTTTATAATTGACTCCAGCATCTTCTCCACCACCGATGTAAGGCTAACTGGTCAATAATTCCCTATTTTCTCTCTCCCGCCTTTCTTAAAAAGTGGGATAACATTAGCTACCCTCCAATCCACAGGAACTGATCTGGAATCTATAGAGCATTGGAAAATGATCACCAATGCGTCCACAATTTCTAGAGCCACTTCCTTAAGTACCCTGGGAGGCAGCCCATCAGGCCCTGGAGATTTATCAGCCTTCAGTCCCATCAGTCTATTCAACACCATTTCCTGCCTGATGTGAATTTCCTTCAGTTCCTCCGTTACCCTAGATCCTCTGGCCACTAGTACATCAGGAGATTGTTTGTGTTTTCCTTAGTGAAGACAGATCCAAAGTACCTGTTCAACTCGTCTGCCATTTCCTTGTTCCCCATAATAAATTCACCTGTTTCAGTCTTCAAGGGTCCAACTTTGGTCTTAACTAATGTTTTCCTCTTCACATACCTAAAGAAGCTTTTACTATCCTCCTTTATATTCTTGGCAAGCTTACCTTTGTACCTTATTTTTTCTCCCCATATTGCCTTTTTAGTTATCTTCTGTTGCTCTATAAGAGTGTCCCAATCCTCTGGCTTCCCGCTCATCTTTGATATGTTATACTTCTTCTCTTTTATTTTTATACTGTCCCTGACTTCCCTTGTCAGCCACGGTCGCCCCTTACTCCCCTTGGAATCTTTCTTCCTCTTTGGAATTAAGTGATCCTGCACCTTCTGTATTATTCCCAGAAATACCTGCCATTGTTGTTCCACTGTCATCCCTGCTGGGGTATCTTTCCAGTCAACTTTGGCCAGCTCCTCCCTCATAGCTCCATAGTCCCCTTTGTTCAATTGTAATACTGACACTTATGATTTTTCCTTCTCCCTCTCAAATTGGAGATTAAAACTTATTATATTATGGCTCGAATTTCCTGATCAAATCCAGTTCATTATACAGTGTGAAACAGGCCAGCGCCAACCTGCGATCCCCGCATACTAACACAATCCTACACACACAAGGGGCAATTAACATTTAAACCAAGCCAATTAGCCTCCAAACCTGTACGTCTTTAGAGTGTGGGAGGAAACCGGAACCTCCTGGAGTAAACCCACGCAGGTCACAGAGAGAATACACACATTGTCACAAACCATTAGAATACCCGAGAATAATTTACATATCAATGTAAATGTGACAATAAAAGACCTTTGAACCACGGGTGTAAAAATTCTACATTTTCCCCAAAATACACAAACACCCGGACAGGTGGACAGAACCTGGGGAAATACGTCCAGGAAGACCCATTGTGTGTGACTGTGGAAGTGAATCCTATCGGGTAGCAGAATACATCGACTCCCTTCTTAATCCACTGGCACAGCAGCACCTCTACTTCAGACCACGTCACACTCCCTGACTGTGCCACGTGATGTTGTACACTTACATGGACATCCAAGGCCCATCCACAAACAGAACAGAAAGGAACATACAACAGTTAAACATATCTCAGAGCAAAATGCTGACCCTGAAAAATTAGACGAGGCTTTGGTCTAGAAGTGGCCCGGGCGATCAATGTCTTTTCACAGAGAACTGGATGACATTTGGGAATGTCACATTCAGAAACAGAGTCAGAGGAATTCATTCACATCTTTCACATACACCAGCAAGGTGAAAACCACCACAAACAAAACATTGACTTTCTGGACTTTCCCTAAACTTGCCGGCCATCTTTCCCTGATGAAGCTGCAGACAAATCAAAACTGGAAGATTGTTGTTGCCCAGTCGTGGACACCACTGGATTGAATTGGCATTAGAGAATGGTGGGCACAGTGATGTAGCTGGTTGAGCTGCTGCCCCACAGCGCCAGAGACTAGGTTTAATCCTGACCTCCAATGCTGTGTGTGGAGTTTGCACGTTCACCCTGTGACCGCGTGTGTTTTCTCCGGGTGCTCTGGTTTTCACCCACATTCCAAACACCTGCAGGTTTGCATGTTAATTGGCCTCTGTAAATTGGCCCTAGTGTGCAGGGAGTGGATGAGAAAGTGGGAACTAGTGTGAACGGGTGATAGATGGTCAGCGTGGACTCGGTGGCTGAAAGGGCTGTTTCTAATCTGTATCTCTGAACTAAAATGGTGACCACAAACAAACAGACACCCACAACCTTTTGCGCACAACCAGCCACCGTCCAAAACATACATTCAGAGGGACAGTAAAGACACAACTGATTCACTTCCACCACGTTTACACCACAGGTCTTCAACCAGTCCACCACTGCACTTCACTGCTCTTAAACAGAGGGTGACTCAGGAAGGAAGTTGAAATAAATCAAATCAGACAACATGAAGAGGATAAAAAAACGTAACCATCATTAGTAGAAACAAGGAACTTTAGATGCTGGTTTATACCAAAGATACAAAGCGCTGGAGTAACTCAGGTCAGGAAGCATCTCTGGAGAAAATGGATGGGTAACGTTTCAGTCAGGATCATTCTGCGAGCCATCATTAATTGATTGCAAATCAGGATGAAGTAAAGCAAAACAAAATGCAGATTCAGGAATTCTGGCAAATCCAAAACTGTGAAATCGCTATTTGCCTGAGATGCTATCCACACCATTGAGTTTGGTCCATATCCCTCCAAACTTTTCCCATCCATGTACCTGTCTAACTGTATCTTAAATGTTTGGATAGTCCCCTCTGGCAGCTTTTTCCAAACACCCACCACCCATTGTCACAAACCATTAGAATACCCGAGAATAATTTATATATCAATGTAAATGTGACAATAAAAGACCTTTAAACCACGGGTGTAAAAATTCTACATTTTCCCCAAAATACACAAACACCCGGACAGGTGGACAGAACCTGGGGAAATACGTCCAGGAAGGCCCATTGTGTGTGACTGTGGAAGTGAAAAAGTTACCCTTCAGATTCCTATTAAATCATTTCCCCTTCACCTTAAGGATGAATCATCTTAATCTGGCAAATTTCCAAACAGGTTGTTTAAAGAATTAGTGAACATCATAATCAGTTATTTCCCAGTCTTTAGGAAATGGATTTCCACCTTCTCCACCTGTGGCAATCCTGAAACGGCTGTGAATAGCTGTGTATGGTTCCAGTTTTTCATTCTTTGCTGGGACAACATGCTGGAGGAACTCAGCTCGACAGACACTGCATCTTATCCGCATCCATCTGTTGCTCCCTCCCTGCCTCTCTCCTGCTTTCTCTCAGCTTATGGAGAGCAGTTGTGGTCACCCTGAGTGGAGGGGAAGGGGAGAGTGGTGAGGGTGCGAGGTGGGGGGGAGAGAAGAGGAGGGTGTATGGGGAGGAGGGGAGAGTGGTGAAGGGGGGGTAAAGTGGGGGTGAGGGGGGTCATTCTGGTCACAACACACAACCCCCCCCCCCCGGGTTCAGGGGCATTTCCGGCGGAAACGAAACGTCCGTCGACAACCCGCACCCGCTCCCGCCCAAACATGGCGAGAAGTGACGTCGTGTCCCGTGGGAATGGCGCCGGTTGAAGGGTGAAGCCGGGCTGGACCCCGTCACGTGTCGGGGGAGCAGCTGTTGGGGGGGAGGGAGGCAGCTTCACTCTTATAGAGGAGCCTCTATAATGTTTGATACAGAGAGTACAGGCTGCAGCCCTTCCCCCTCCCTCCCTCCCCCCCTCCCTCCCTCCCTCCCCACCCACCCACCCCTCTTCCCGCTGCCTGCCTGCCTGCCTGCCCCAGTGGACAATGTGTGTGAGGTACAGACAGTGCTGGCCAAAGATCCTATAACGGAGCAAGATAGTTTACTGCTGCCAAATGCAATGGGCTGACGTGTAGTCCGCTACGGAGGGGATCCTGGGCATTTTTCTCCGCACATTTTAGTAACCGGAACCTACCCGACCCGACCCGACTCGCAATGTAATCCAAAGATTTTATAGCAGAGCTCTAGGATCTCTGGTGTCATTCTGTTAGTTCACACCTCTGTTCATTCTTGTCAAGAATAACATTTGACTCTGGTAATAGTCTTTTTTTATGTTTTTTAAATCATTTCTTTTTAAATGGTTCATATGCTGTGTTTGAGTTGATTTTGTATTCCACTTGTACTGTGTAATTCATTCATCTAATCACATGAATGTAATCAGGGTGTGAGAGGAGGGTGTCCCCCCCCCCCCCCCCCTCCCATTGGTACGGAACCTTTGCATTTTTCAGCTTGAAATTGTGCAATATGGTGCATACTGTAGTGAGTCTTTTATCTTACACTTGAATGCAATATTTATGCTTTAAATTGGATTAGCTATGAATAAGTTTAGACTAAATTACTTTCCTAATTACATTCCACAGTAGAGCCCAGGCTCTGATCAACACATGCAGCTCATGAATTATCTCTAGTGTATTCATATATGGAAATCAGGTTATAATCAAACACTTGGCTCATGCTGGCCAACCTGGGTCTCACTGCACACCTGGTACTACTCCTGGCCCTGACTCCAGATGCATACCTTCTCTCATTCCTGTCCCTGAGTCCAGCCTTATGCCTGGCCCCCTAATCTACCCTTTTCATAGCTGCTTACCTGCTTAAGTTCCCAGTGTTGAACACTCCCCTGGTCCCAGCTTTGACAGCACACCTAGTACTATTCCAGACCTTGACTCTGGATGCACACTTGGCCTTGCTCCTAGCCCCTTTGCACTGACAATATATCTGTCCCACACATAAAGCCCCATATCTGACCCCCTAGACTTAACCTATTACGTTCGAGTCCACAGGTGCTTATCTAATGCAGTAATCTTTTATGGGGCACTTCACGGACCAAATTATGCATAACAAAATTTGCTCCATTCATTGGCTTCCTTGTTATCTAACATGCTAATTACTTTGTCAAATAAGTCATCAATTGGTTGAACACAATTTCTCATCCATAAAATTATACTCACTCAGCTGTATAAGTATTCTGTTACCATTTCTTTCATTTTCATAACAAACTGTCCTGAAGTCATTTTCACCCCCAATATTTTTAGTATTTTGCTGTCTTCCTCTCAGCTGGGACCTTTCCGAAATGCAAAGTCCAATAACTATATATTTAACATAGAAACATAGAAAATAGGTGCAGGAGTAGGCCATTCGGCCCTTCGAGCCTGCACCGCCATTTAATATGATCATGGCTGATCATCCAAATCAATATCCCATACCTGCCTTCTCTCCATACCCCCTGGTCCCTTTAGCCACAAGGGCCACATCTAACTCCCTCTTAAATCCAGCCAATGAACTGGCCTCAACTACCTTCTGTGGCAGAGAATTCCACAGATTCACCACTCTCTGTGTAAAAAATGATCTTCTCATCTTGGTCCTAAAAGACTTCCCTCTTATCCTTAAACTGTGACCCCTTGTTCTGGACTTCCCCAACATCGGGAATAATCTTCCTGCATCCAGCCTGTCCAACCCCTTAAGAATTTAGTAAGTTTCTATAAGATCCCCCCTCAATCTTCTAAATTCTATCGTTTACAAGCCGAGTCTATCCAGTCTTTCTTCATATGAAAGTCCTGCCATCCCAGGAATCAGTCTAGTGAACCTTCTCTGTACTCCCTCTATGGCCAGAATGTCTTTCCTCAGATTAGGAGACCAAAACTGTACGCAATACTCCAGGTGTGGTCTCACCAAGACCCTGTACAACTGCAGTAGAACCTCCCTGCTCTTATACGCAAATCCTTTTGCTATGAATGCTAACATGCCATTCGCTTTCTTCACTGCCTGCTGCACCTGCATGCCTACTTTCAATGACTGGTGTGCCATGACACCCAGGTCTCGTTGCATCTCCCCTTTTCCTAATCGGCCACCATTCAGATAATAGTCTACTTTCCTGTTTTTGCCACCAAAGTGGATAACCTCACATTTATCCACATTATACTGCATCTGCCATACATTTGCCCACTCTCCCAACCTATCCAAGTCACCTTGCAGCCTCCTAGCATCCTCCTCACAACTAACACTGCCCCCCAGCTTCGTGTCATCCGCAAACTTGGAGATGTTGCATTCAATTCCCTCATCCAGATCATTAATATATATTGTAAATAGCTGGGGTCCCATCACTGAGCCTTGAGGTACGCCATTAGTCACTGCCTGCCATTCTGAAAAGGTCCCGTTTACTCCTACTCTTTGCTTCCTGTCTGCCAGCCAGTTCTCTATCCACATCAATACTGAACCCCCAATACCGTGTGCTTTAAGTTTGCATACTAATCTCTTGTGTGGGACCTTGTCGAAAGCCTTCTGAAAGTCCAGATATAACACGTCCACTGGTTCTCCCTTATCCACTCTACTAGTTACATCCTCGAAAAATTCTATAAGATTCGTCAGACATGATTTACCTTTCATAAATCCATGCTGACTTCGTCCAATGAATTCACCACTTTCCAAATGTGCTGCTATCCCATCTGTAATAACTGACTCCAGCATTTCCCCACTACCGATGTTAGACTAACTGGTCTGTAATTCCCCGTTTTCTCTCTCCCTGCCTTTTTAAAAAGTGGTGTTACATTAGCTACCCTCCAATCTTCAGGAACTACTCCAGAATCTAAAGAGGTTTGAAAAATTATCACGAATGCATCCACTATTTCTGCGGCTACTTCCTTCAGTACTCTGGGATGCAACTTATCTGGCCCTGGAGATTTATCGGCCTTTAATCCATTCAATTTACCTAACATCACTTCCCAGCTAACCTGGATTTCACTCAGTTCCTCCATCTCATTTAACCCCCGGTCCCTTGCTATTTCCGACAGATTATTTATGTCTTCCTTAGTGAAGAGGGAACCAAAGTAGTTATTCAATTGGTCTGCCACGTCCTTGTTCCCCATGATCAATTTGCCTGTTTCTGACTGCAAGGGACCTACATTTGTTTTAACTAATCTTTTCCTCTTCACATATCTACAAAAACCTTTGCAGTCAGTTTTTATGTTCCCTGACAGTTTTCTTTCATAATCTATTTTCCCTTTCCTAATTAAGCCCTTTGTCCTCCTCTGCTGGACTCTGAATTTCTCCCAGTCCCCTGGTAGGCTGCTTTTTCTGGCTAATTTGTATGCTTCATCTTTTGTTTTGATACTATCCCTTATTTCCTTTGTTATCCACGGATGCACTACCTTCCCTGATTTATTCTTTAGCCAAACTGGGATGAACAATTGTTGTAGTTCATCCATGCAGTCTTTAAATGCCTTCCATTGCATATCCACTGTCAACCCTTTAAGAATCAATTGCCAGTCTATCTTGGCCAATTCACGTCTCATACCCTCAAAGTCACCTTTCTTTAAATTCAGGACCCTTGTTTCTGAATTAACAATGTCACTCTCCATCCTAATGAAGAACTCAACCATATTATGGTCACTCTTGCCTAAGGGGCCACGCACAACAAGACTGCTAACTAACCCTTCCTCATTACTCAATACCCAGTCTAGAATAGCCTGCTCATTTGTTGGTTCCTCTGCATGTTGGTTTAGAAAACTATCCCGCATACATTCCAAGAAATCCTCTTCCTCAGCACCCCTGCCAATTTGATTCACCCAATCTATATGTAGATTAAAGTCATCAATTATAACAGTTTTACCTTTGTTGCATGCATTTCTAATTTCCTGTTTGATGCCATCCCCAACTCCACTACTACTGTTAGGTGGCCTGTACACAACTCCCATTAGCGTTTTCTGCCCCTTAGTGTTTCGCAGCTCTACCCATATCGATTCCACATCCTCCAAGCTAATGTCCTTCCTTTCTATTGCGTTAATATCCTCTCCAACCAGCAACGCTACCCCACCTCCTTTTCCTTTCTGTCTATCCCTCCTGAATATATTGAATATCCGTGGATGTTCAGTTCCCAACCCTGGAGCCAATTCTCCGTGATCCCAACTATATCATAATCATTAATAGCTATCTGCACATTCAACTCATCCACCTTATTATGAATGCTCCTTGCATTGAGACACAAAGCCTTCAGACTTGTTTTTACAACGGTCTTACCCCTTTTACAACTATGTTGAAAAGTGGCCCTTTTTGATTTTTGCCCTGGATTTGTCTGCCTGCCACTATTACTTTTCACCTTGCTACCTGTTGCTTCCACCCCCATTTTACACCCCTCTGTCTCTCTGCTCACCCATTTAAGAACCCCACCACTCTCTGCCACAGAGGGTAGTTGAGGCCTGTTCATTGGCTATATTTAAGAGGGAGTTAGATGTGGCCCTTGTGGCTAAAGGGATCAGGGGGTATGGGGAGAAGGCAGGTACAGGATACTGAGTTGGATGATCAGCCATGATCATATCGAATGGCAGTGCAGGCTCGAAGGGCTGAATGGCCTACTCCTGCACCTATTTTCTATGTTTCTATGTCTGTTGGTTTGTGGTCACCAATTTTGTTTAGAGATACAGAATAGAAATGCTCTTCGGCCCACCTAGTCCATGCCGACCGTCTATCGCCCGTTTACACAAGTTATCTCATCCCACTTTCTCGTCCACTCCCTATACACTAGAGGCGATTTACAGAGGCTAATTAACATGCAAACCCGCACGTGTTTGGAATGTGGGAGAAAACCAGAGCACCAGGAGAAAACCCATGTGGTCATAGGGTGAACGTGCAAACTCCACACACAGCATTGGAGGTCAGGATTAAACCGAGTCTTTGGCGTTGTGGGGCAGCAGCTCAACCAGCTACACCACTGTGCCCACCATTCTCTAATGCCAATTCAATCCAGTGGTGTCCATGACTGGGCAACAACAATCTTCCAGTTTTGATTTGTCTACAGTTTCATCAGGGAAAGAGGTCTGGCTGGTTTAGGGAAGGTGCTTTGAAGGTAGAGCTGTTATGCCCCATGTTTCTGGAAGCTTCCATCCCCATTTCTTTGGATTTCCTGTTTATTAACAGCTTGTCTCTGGACCACTTGTTGTCTGGAAAAGCAACTGCCTGGTCATTTGTTGTGCAGTTTGGCTATTAACCCACTGATTCTGCCTGTCTTATTTTAGTTTGGAAGGAATCTGGTCAGTGTCCTATTTCTGATTCAAGAGGAGAGCGGTTCTTCAATTTTTAGTAGAACTGCTTTCCTTTTTGTACTTTTAGAATTATTATAGATTTGGTGTAGGTAAAGGAACCTATTGTTCATTGCTGCCTTTTCATTGAATAGATTTGTGTTATCTAAAGGCATTATACTTGAGTCTCTGGACTGGTTCTACTACTTCTACAGTTTGGGTTTTAATATCGTACTCTGAATTACTGGGACTGGTTTTCAGTGTACGGGGCTGTGGGAGTTGGATAATTGTTGTGGGAATTAATGGGCTTTTTGGTGAGGGTGTTGTATTCTGGAGCTAAATCAAACGTGGTTTCTCTGGTTCCAGTTTGGGTTTATCTTTTTCAATTTGGTTTCGGGATCTTGGGGTCCAATGTTAATGCAAAAAGACCAATGTTAATGCAAAAAAGTTCAAACCCTCGGTGCAACCATAGTTCATAGTTTAGTTGGTGTTTGTAGTGTTCAAAAGCATAATGGTTGATGGGAAGAAGCTGTTCCTGAATAGTGAGTTTACGGTTCCCAGACTCCTATTGTTCATTTATTATTGTCATTCGATAAAAACATACTTCCACATGAATCATGAACGAAATTTGTACTCGGGTCCGAGCAGCGTAATAGTGCAGTAAGATATCAATAAAGTACAGTAAAGACATCAATAACTTCTATCATATAAAAACCTTCCACAATAAATCTAAATAATAATGAGCCTATAAATAAATAAATAGTAAAAAGTAGAAAAGCAGCATGGTTAAAAGCCAGCAGCATAATAATGTCCATAGCAGCAGCAGTAGCGGCAGACAGTTCACTGAGGTAGTGAGGGTTCAGTCAGTGAGGTAGGGAGTTGAAAATTCTCACGGCCTCGGGGAAGAAGCTGGCTTTTAGCCTTGTTGTCCTGGCCTTTATGCTGCGCAGCCTTCTCCCTGAGGGGAGGGGGGCAAAGAGTACATTTACCGGGTGGGTGGGGTCCTTCTTAATGTTTGAGGCTCTGCTCTTGCACCTGCTGATGTAAATGTCCTCAATTGCAGGGAGGCAGTTAGTTGTGATTTTTTGGGCATATTTGACCACCCTCTACAATGCATCATTAATTTTTAATGATGCTGACGTGTTGCTGTCCAGGTGGGGTCGTTAGAAATGTGCACCCCCAGATATTTAAAACTGGGCCCCATCTCCACAGCTTCTCCTCCGATGTAGAGGGGAGGGGGGGGGTGTAGCTGCCTTTCCTGAATTCCACAATCACCTCCTTTGTCTTCCCCACGTTGATGTAGAGGTTGTTTGCTTTACACCAGACTTCAAGTTCTCCCACCTCCTGTCTGTAGCCCGACTCGTCATTGTGGGACATTAATCCCACCACGGCCGTGTCATCTGCAAATTTCACAATATGACTGTTCGGGTGTTTGGTTGAACAGTCATAAGTGAGAAGAGTGTACAGCAGGGGGCTCAGGACACATCCCTGTGGGGAGCCGGTGTTGAGGGTAATGGGGGGTGGGATGAGACACCGTAGATTTTAACAGACAGTGATCTGTTGGTCAGGAAGTCTAGTACCCAGTTGCACATGGATGGTTTAAGTCCAAGCAACAGCAGTTTGTTGACTAAAGTCTGTGGAATGATGGTATTGAAGGCAGAACTAAAGTCCAAGAAGAGCAATCTGACATATGAACTCCTGTCCTCCAGATGAGTGAGGGCTGAGTGAATGACAGATGAGATTGCATCAGATGTAGACCGGTTCTTCCTGTAGGTGTACTGATGAGTGTCCACATTGATGTTAATGCTGTCTTTTATGTGGACCATAACCAGCCTTTCGAAGCATTTTGTGATTATCGGGGTGAGAGCCACCGGACGGTAATCACTCAAGCCTGACACCACTGACTTTTTTGTCACAGGGATGATGGTGGCGGTCTTGAGACATGTCGGCACCACAGCTTGGGAGAGGGAGGTGTTATAGATGTCAGTCAGTACCCCAGTGAGTTAGTGAGCGCAGTCTCTCAGAACCCGTCCCGGGATATTATCCGGGCCTGCTGCTTTGCGGGGGTTGACTCTCATCAGGGACCTCACATCCTCAGCAGTCACCCTGAGAGGCAGCTCACCTGGTGGAAGTGTGAACCTGCAGCTGGGGAGGTGTAAAACTAGCATAAAAAGTGTTCAGGACATCAGGAAGATCTGGGTCCCTGGGGCATGCAGCATCTCTTTTGCTGTGCCCTGTGATGGCCTTGATGACCTTCCACATGCTCTGGGGGTCATTGGTGGAGAAATGACCTTGGATTTTGAGAGCATAGTTGGCTTTTGCTCTCTTAATTCCAGCTTTCAGCTTCCCCCTCGCTGCTCTCAGCACCGATGCATCTCCCAGCCTGAATGCTGAGTCCCGTGCCTTCAGAAGAGATGGTACTTCTCCATTCAGCCAGGGGGATGCAAGCAGAAGCCTCCACGTGGTGCACCCCGGGCAATGCTGACGACAGAAACTGTACCACAGTGACTGACTGAAGTAGCCAATTCTGCAACCATCGACCGTCAACCGTCACTGACCGACCGGAAAGACGTGATATGGAAGATGGCCGGACACGAGGAAGAAGAAGATTCAGCCAGGGGTTTTGGTTGGGGTGGGGGGTGATTTTTCTGGTGGTGGTAACATCATCGATACACTTGCTGATATAGCTGGTGACAGATGAGGCATATTCTTCCAGGTCCACCTTATCACCGTCTGTTGCTGCTTCACTGAAGATCTGCCAATCTGTGCGGCCAAAACAGTGTTGAAGCATGGAGGCTGCATGACTGGGCCACACAGTGATGGTTTTTTGTGTGGGCTTGCTGGCTTTGAGCACAGGATGGTGAGCAGGAAGCAGCATCATTGACATGTGATCGGAGAAACCCAGGTGGGGGCGGGGGGGGGGGGGGCACCGCTCTGTATGCACCCCGTCTGTTTGTATACACACCATCCAGTGTGTTGTTCCCCCTGGTTGCTATGGAGACGTGCTGGCAGAACCGTGGCAGAGTGTCCGACAGGTTTATGTGGTTAAAGTCTCCTGCAACCAGGAAGAAAGCCTCTGGGTGCTTGTTGTGGAGCGCACAGATGTGGTCATGGAGCTCCCTGAGAGCTTGGCTAGCATTAGCACTCAGCGGTATGTAAACAGCCACAATAACCACCACTGTAAACTCCCGGGGGGGCAAATAGTACGGCCGGCATTTCAGTGTTAGATGTTCAACTGCTTCACAACAATGGCTGCTTACCAGGGACGTTTGTACACCACCCTCTGTTGATGTAAACACAGAGTTCACCTCCGCCAGTTTTCCCCGACAGCATGTTGCGGTCCGCTCTGAAGAAGAGTAGTCCGTCGATCTGGTACGTTGAGTCCGGCAAGTTATTATGTAGCCATGTTTCCGTCAGGAGAAATACACAGCAGTTTTCCATGTCCCTGTAGCTGCTCATTCGGAGCCACATCAGGTCCATCTCGTTGTCCAGCGAGCGAACATTAGCCAGGAAAAGTGATGGAAAAGCGGGTGTGTTGTTAGCCCTTAGCCTGGCTAGCAGGCCGGCTCACTTACCCCTCTTCTGCCTCCGTGAACACCGCTTCCTCCTTCCTCTCAGCCGGTGTATTATCCTGCTCCAACTCACTCTCTTCAGGAGCCTCAGTCTGCCCAGCGCTGCTTTTAGATGTAAATGTAAAAGATGTAAAGAGACATCGTTTAGATGTAAAAGTTCGGCTGAACTGTATTTCACCGCACACTTTCCGAAAGGGATTAGAGATACGTTTGCCAGGAGCTGAGTAGCCGCTGCTCTGCTGCGCGCCACCATCTTGGATGTCCCACATTCCCACCTATTCCACCTTCCCCATGGCAGGAGTAATGAGAGAATGGCCAAGTTGATGTGGGTCCTTGATGTTTCTGGCTGTCTTTTTTGTCTTTCCCCATGAAGGAAATAGTCTATGCCTTTATTCCTTCCACCATAGGGAAGCACAGTGGTGCAGTGGTAGAGTTGCTGTCTCACAGTGCCAGAGATCCTGACGACACGTGCTGTCTGTACGGAATTTGCACCTTCTCCCTGTGACCACGTGGGGTTTCTCTGGGTGCTCCGGTTTCCTCCCACATTCCAAAGACGTGCGGTTAAGACGTTGGTTAATTGGCTACTGTAGCCAGTGTGTGGGATGTCAACATGCAGTGTCAACATGGGAGAGAATGCTAAAGTGTGTGGGAGTTCTGATGATATTTGAAGCCATGGGCCTATTGTGGCTCATTTTTTCAGTCTTGTTTCCATGCCTATTCATTCTTCAACAATCTCGTGGTCCTTGGTTTGAATGAAATCAATATTAGCCAATTATATTATAATCTGGCCAATAATATTATCTGATAGGAAAGATGTCCAGCTGGAAAGGGTACAGAGAAGATTTACAAGGATGTTGCCAGGACTAGAGTGTCTGAGCTATAGGGAGAGGTTGAGCAGGCTGGGACTCTATTCCTTGGAGCGCAGGAGGATGAGGGGTGATCTTATAGAGGTATACACAATTATGAGAGGAATAGATTGGGTAGATGCACAGTCTATTGCCCAGAGTAGGTGAATTGAGAACCAGAGGACATAGGTTTTAGGTGACGGGGGAAAGATTTAATAGGAATCTAATAGGAATACTTTTTCACACAAAGGGTGTTGGGGGTATGGAACAAGCTGCCAGAGGAGGTAATTGAGGCTGGGACTATCCCAACATTGAAGAAACAGTTAGACAGGTATATGGACAGGACAGGTTTGGAGGGATATGGACCAAACGCAGGCAGGTGGATCTAGGTAGCTGGGACATGTTGGGCTGAAGGGCCTGTTTCTACACTGTATCATTCTATTATTCGCTTCCACGTGCTCTAAAGTTGTTTCGCAACCTGTGTGGTTTTTAATCAAAAGCCATCTGGAATTATAACTCGCCAACATCCACTTTCCTTGCTATCTAATCTACCTGTTGTATTTTCAAAGTACCTTGAAAAATTAGTCTCATGTGATTTTTCTTTCATTAATGCAGAAGGGTGCTGTTCATTCTGTTTTTCTCTTCCTGGTTCTATGTTCTTTCTTTCATTATAAGTTTCATGAGTTTCCTTACCACTGATGTTGTACGATTAACTCTCTTAGTTACTTTTTTCTCAGTTTTTTCTAAAATAGCGTGGTCACTCTTAGCTACGGTTCAATGCCACATCATCCAGATTAGTGAATTGTTGCTATTAGTGCAGTGTTTTTATATTCCTGGTTCTAGTATTAATTGATTTTTGTGTACAATTATTCCCAACAAAGCTGAATTGTGAATTAAAGCTGATAAAGCTCGGGATCTCATCACTGAAACATTTCAACCCAAACCAGATCCTGGCATATCTCTGCTGCACCGGGCCTCTTCAGTTCCATCATGTTCTTCCCATAATATCCAGAACAGAATTGCACATAGTACTCCAATTATGGCCTAAGCCAAGTTTTATAAAGTCATACCGTGATCTTCATGTTCTTGTATTCCATGTCTTGGCCGATGAAGGCCAGCATAAAGTCATACAGCACTGAAGAAGGCCCTTCACCCCAACTCATCCATGCCAAGATGTCCCATCCAAGCTAGTCCCATTCACCTGTATTTGGCCACATACCTCTAAACCTTTCCTATCCAAGTCCAAGTGTCTTTTAAATGTTGTTATTGTACCTACCTCAACTAGCTCCACTGGCAGCTTATTTCATATCTCCTCCCCACCCACCCTATCAGAATGTAAAAAGTTGTTCCTTGGGTTTCAATTAAATCTTTCCCCTCAAACCTTAAACATGCACTGTGATTCCCTTACCCTGGGTAAATGATTCTGTGCATTCACTCTATTAATTCCTCTCATGATTTTGTACACCTCCATAAGATCACCCCTTATCCTCCTGTGCTCCAAGGAACAAACTCCTAGCTTGCACAATCTCCCCTTGTTGCTCAGTCCACTGGCAACATCCTCGTCCTCTTTGTCTTCCAAGGTTATCAGTATATGAGGCGATGAGGGGGGATCTTATAGAAACATATAAAATTATAAAAGGACTGGACAAGCTAGATGCAGGAAAAATGTTCCCAATGTTGGGCGAATCCAGAACCGGGTGCCACATAAACATAGACAGAGACAAACAAAATAGGTGCAAGAGGAGGCCATTCGGCCCTTCGAGCCAGCCCCGCCATTGAATGTGATCATGGCTGATCGTCCCCTATCAATAACCCGTGTCTGCCTTCTCCCCATATCCCTTGACTCCACTAGCCCCTAGAGCTCTGTCTAACTCACTCTTAAATTCACCCAGTGATTTGGCCTCCACTGCCCTCTGTGGAAGGGAATTCCATAAATTCACAACACTTCTGGGTGAAAATGTTTTTTCTCACCTCAGCCTTAAATGACCTCCCCTTTATTCTAAGTCTGGCCCCTGGTTCTGGACTCGCCCAACATTGGGAACATTTTTCCTGCATCTAGCTTGTCCAGTCATTTTATAATTGTATATGTTTCTAAAAGTACCCCCTCATCCTTCTAAACTCCAGTGAATACAAGCCTAGTCTTTTCAATCATTCCTCATATGACAGTCCCGCCATCCCAGGGATCAATCTTGTGAACCTACGCTGCACTGCCTCAATCACAAGGATGTCCTTCCTCAAATTAGGAGACCAAAACTGTACACAATTGTCCAGATGTGGTCTCACCAGAGCCCTATACAACTGCAGGAGAACCTTTACTCCTATACTGAAATCTTCTTGTTATGAAGGCCAACATTCCATTAGCTTTCTTCACTACCTGCTGTACCTGTAAGCCAACTTTCAGTGAACGGTGTACAAGGATGCCCAGGTCTTGCTGCACCTCCCCCTTAATTAACCTGACCCCATTGCGATAATAATCTGCCCCCTTGTTTTTGCCGCCAAAGTGGATAACCTCACATGTATCTATATTATACTGCATCTGCCACGCATCTGCCCACTCACTCCACCTGTCCAGGTCACCCTGCAACCTCCTAACATCCTCTTCACAGTTCACACTGCCACCCAGCTTTGTGTCATCCGCAAATTTGCTAGTGTTGCTCCCAATTCCCTCCTCCAAATCATTAATACATATGGTGAACAGTTGCGGCCCCAACACCGAGCCTTGCGGCACTCCACTCGCCACTGCCTGTCATTCTGAAAAGGACCCGTTCACTCCTACTCTTTGCTTCCGTCCGGTCTGCCAACCAATTTTATATCCATGTCAACAGCCTACCCCCAACACCATGTGCTCTAATTTTAGTCACCAGTCTTCCGTGCGGGACCTTATCAAAGGCTTTCTGAAAGTCTAGATACACTACATCCACTGGCACCCCTTCATCCATTTTGCTTGTCACATCCTCAAAAAATTCCAGAAGATTAGTCAAGCATGATTTCCCTTTCATAAATCCATGTTGACTTGGATTAATCCTTTTACTGCTATCCAAATGCTCCATTATTACATAGAAATATAGAAATTAGGTGCAGGAGTAGGCCATTCGGCTCTTCGAGCCTGCACCGCCATTCAATATGATCATGGCTGATCATCCAACTCAGTATCCCGTACCTGCCTTCTCTCCATACCCTCTGATCCCCTTAGCCACAAGGGCCACATCTAACTCCCTCTTAAATATAGCCAATGAACTGGCCTCGACTACACTCTGTGGCAGAGAGTTCCAGAGATTCACCACTCTCTGTGTGAAAAATGTTCTTCTCATCTCGGTTTTAAAGGATTTCCCCCTTATCCTTAAGCTGTGACCCCTTGTCCTGTACTTCCCCAACATCGGGAGCAATCTTCCTGCATCTAACCTGTCCAACCCCTTAAGAATTTTATAAGTTTCTATAAGATCCCCTCTCAATCTCCTAAATTCTAGAGAGTATAAACCAAGTCTATCCAGTCTTTCTTCATAAGACAGTCCTGACATCCCAGGAATCAGTCTGGTGAACCTTCTCTGCACTCTCTCTATGGCAATAATGTCCTTCCTCAGATTTGGAGACCAAAACTGTACGCAATGTGGTCTCACCAAGACCCTGTACAACTGCAGTAGAACCTCCCTGCTCCTATACTCAAATCCTTTTGCTATGAAAGCTAACATACCATTCGCTTTCTTCACTGCCTGCTGCACCTGCATGCCTACTTTCAATGACTGGTGTACCATGACACCCAGGTCTCGCTGCATCTCCCCTTTTCCTAGTCGGCCACCATTTAGATAATAGTCTGCTTTCCTGTTTTTGCCACCAAAATGGATAACCTCACATTTATCCACTTTATACTGCATCTGCCAAACATTTGCCCACTCACCCAGCCTATCCAAGTTACCTTGCAGTCTCCTAGCATCCTCCTCACAGCTAACACTGCCCCCCAGCTTAGTGTCATCCGCAAACTTGGAGATATTGCCTTCAATTCCCTCATCCAGATCATTAATATATATTGTAAATAGCTGGGGTCCCAGCACTGAAACTTGCGGTACCCCACTAGTCACTGCCTGCCATTGTGAAAAGGACCCGTTTACTCCTACTCTTTGCTTCCTGTTTGCCAGCCAGTTCTCTATCCACATCAATACTGAACCCCCAATGCCGTGTGCTTTAAGTTTGTATACTAATCTCTTATGTGGGACCTTGTCAAAAGCCTTCTGGAAGTCCAGATACACCACATCCACTGGTTCTCCCCTATCCACGCTACTAGTTACATCCTCTAAAAATTCTATAAGATTCGTCAGACATGATTTACCTTTTGTAAATCCATGCTGACTTTGTCCAATGATTTCACCACTTTCCAAATGGTGAATTGATAATTGACTCCAGCATCTTTCCCACCACCGAAGTCAGGCTAACTGGTCTGAAATTCCCCGTTTTCTCTCTCGCTCCTTTCTTGCTATCCTCCAATCCGCAGGAACTGATCCTGAATCTATTGAACATTGGAAAATGATCAGCAATGCGTCCACTATTTCTAGATCCACCTCCCTGAGGACCCTGGGATGCAGACCATCAGGCCCAGGGGATTTATCATCTTTCAGTCCCATTAGCCTACCCAATACTATTTCTCGCCTAGTGAAAATTTCTTTCAGTTCCAGATTTCCCTTAGATCTTCTGTCCTCCAGACACAAACAACTAGGGGGCGGATTATCATCTCAATGGGGTTAGGTTAGGTAAGGGGGAGGTGCAGCGAGAGCTGGGCGTCCTTGTACACCGGTCACTGAAAGTTGGCTTACAGGTACAGGAGGCAGTGAAGAAAGCTAATGGAATGTTGGCCTTCATAACAAGAGGATTTCAGTATAGGATTAAAGAGGTTCTTCTGCAGTTGTATAGGGCTCTGGTGAGACCACACTGGAGTATTGTGTACAGTTTTGGTCTCCTAATTTGAGGAAGGACATCCTTGTGATTGACGCAGTGCAGCGTAGGTTCACGAGATTGATCCCTGGGAAGGTGGGACTGTCATATGAAGAAAGATTGAAAAGACTAGGCTTGTATTCACCGGAGTTCAGAAGGATGAGGGGGTATCTTATGGAAACATATAAAATTATAAAAGGACTGGACTAGCTAGATGCAGGAAAAATATTCCCAATGTTGGGCGAGTCCAGAACCAGGGGCCAGCCTTAGAATAAAGGGGAGGTCATTTAAGGCTGAGGTGAGAAAAAACTTTTTCACCCAGAGAGTTGTGAATTTATGGAATTCCCTGCCACAGAGGGCAGTGGAGGCCAAGTCACTGGATGGATTTAAGAGAGTTAGATAGAGCTCTAGGGGCTAGTGGACTCAAGGGATATGGGGAGAAGGCAGGCATGGGTTATTGGTAGGGGACGATAATTTGGGTTATTTTACAGATGAATGCAAGCAACAGGATATCTGAACAGAGGATGCAACCGGAACATGGATTTCTTCCCCTCCCCTTTCCTTTGATTAGCTTTTCGAATTCCAATCAGTACCTGAAGAATTACTGCAGTTGTGTGACATTTTACGTTAACGCTGATACCTACAGATATGAACGGTAGTTCATTTACAATGTACTTTCTGGTCATATCGCCAGCCGACATTACCCTGCTTCAGTGCTGGACTGGCGAGGAGAGGGGCATCAATTCACTGGTCGATCCACAAGTCCAAGGCAGCAGCCTGGAGCTTGCCTGGATTGGGCAATGCCCATAAGATCTAGAGCACAGACAGGACTTTGCAGAAAGTGCCAAAACCTGGCACCTCTTACATGCGTCGAGCTCAGTAGACTATTTCTGTACACTTTGCTAATGGGGAATTGTGCTTGTATATGGACTGTATGTAAGAAACGCACTGTTTATTTGCACACGTGACAATGAAACCACCATTGAGGGTGGGCCCACAAGTTACAATTCTGAATTGGGGCAAGGCTGACTTTCATGGTATTAGATGGGTTGTTTGCTGGCAAAGGAACGTCTGGTAAATGGGATGTTTTTAAAAGTGGTGACAAGAGTTCAGGGCATGCATGTTCTTCTTCGAGTGAAGGGAAAAGCAGATGGGAGTTACTTGGACGACGAGAGAAATTGAAGCTCTTGTCAGGATAAAGGAGGAATCGGACAGGTGTTGGAAGCTGGGACCTTAATGCGTATGAATGAGGATAAATCTTGGCCAGAACAGATATTATATCCAAGGACATTGTGAGAAGCTCGAGAAATTTCAAACTCCCTGGCTGAGGTATACGAGTGATCATTAGTGAAGTTGCGGAAGAATGGAGGGTGGCTAATGTTGCGGTTCTATTGAAGAAGGGTTGCAATGAAAGGCCTGAGAACTACAGACCAGTGAGGGATCCAGAAGGGAGTGTTAGAGGAGCCTCGGCCTTTGGGCTTGTCTACCAGGTCTGACATTGTTGCTCCCTGTGCAGACAATTGTGGCGGCTGTAGGAAGGATGAGCAATGGCACTGTGGATCAGACAGCCCTTCAAGAGGGACTAAATTAAAAAGCAGATCCTCAGAATCAGAAAATCTGGCTTACTACCTGAGCCACTAACAAGCAAATTGCTTCAACGTGTGGCTCAAAGATTGGTCTGAGATTAGTTGGTTCAAATTGGTGGGACACTGTGGTATAAGGGAAACAGGGTACTGTTCCAATAAAACCACCTGCTGGGACCAGGGTCCTGGAAAATCACATCATTAGGGCTGGATGTAGATAGAGCTTTCAACTAAATAGTTGGGGGGGGGGGGGGGGGTCAACAAATTGGAAATGTATTCATGAAGTTAAAGGGAAGGAGAACCCAGGAGAGGTTATTCATGTCCAGAAGAAGTAATAGGAGCGAAAGATTAAACAATCGATAAGAATCTAATGTCAGGCAAAATGGGAACCTATTTAAAAGTGATAGCAGATACAGTAAATCCTTGTTTTAACTGACCTCTTATAACAGATTTCAATGATAGCGGACAGACTTCCCGACCCAACCCCGGCTCACAAGGTGCGCTTCTTCACCATCTGTATGAACTGATGACAGTGGCTGTTGTTGCGACTCTCATTGTAGCCCCTGGTCATCAGCGCTTTCTTCAGGTTCCCTCCACCTGCCCACCGTCGCCTCCTCCTCCTCCTGCCTCGGACACTCCACCTTGGAAGCGGCAGCAGGTGAGATTGGAGGGGGCCCCAGGGTGACATTGCGTGCCATATCGTTGGCCGCAGCTTGAGGAAAGCTCAGTTCCCAGGGGCTACAACATGAGCCGCAACAACAGCCGTCTCCCCGGACCGTGCGATGGGTGAAGAAGGGCTCGTGGTGCAGAGCAGCGGCATTGCCGCCCAGTTTTAAGGTGAAACGTTAAAGTGCTGGAGTAACTCAGCAGACCGGATTAGTCTGAAGAAGGGTCCCGACCCGAATCGTCACCCATTCCTTCTCTCCAGAGATGCTGCCTGTCCCGCTGAGTTACTCCAGCTTTTTGTGTCCATCTTTGGTTTAACCTAGTATCTGCAGTTCCTTCTTGGTAAGTAAAAACATTGTAATTGAATGCACACAGTGTACGCAACAAGGTGGATGAGCTCATCGTTCAAAATTGGTTGGTACGATGTAGGCATCACGGAGACTTGGCTGAAAGAGGGTCAGAGCTGCGAGCTAAACATGCAAGGATACACATCCTATCAAGACAGGCAGGTGGGCAGAGAGAGTGGGGTGGCTCTGCTGGTACAGACATGAAATTCAATCAAGGGATGACATAAGATCAGAAGATGAGGAAGGCAGAGTTAAGAAACTGCAAGGGTGAGAATACCCTGATGGGAGTTATATGCAGGCCTTAAAACAGTAGCCACACACCCTTCCCCCCACCACCCCTTCCCCCCACCCCCCTCCCTCACACACCCCCTTCCCCACACCCCCCCTCTTCCCCACACCCCCCTCTCCCACCATTAATGAAAAACATTCAAATTAAGGATCATTCTAAATATATTTAATATAAAATAATGATCAATAATTTAAAACACTATTAACATTTATGACAGAAATTGACATTGTTGCAGGAAATCAACTTTGAATTGAGATTACATCGAGGTTGTTAGTGTTACACAGCGCGGGGTAGCTGACCTCCAGAATCACATCGCTGCTTCTCCGTGGACACGGAACCAGTAGAGGCAAGTGTATTCTGGATGACCCCAGTTGTTATGCACCCGCAGTTCAATTAGTTTGACTGCTGCAGCATCTTTATTCTACAAAGCAAAAAAAAAATGACGACAGATCAGAGAACCTTTGCTTCAGTATGATAGTACTGCAGGCAGGAGAGAAGATGGATTAGCTTCAAATCACTTAAAACATCCTACTGATCATGGATTTCTGAACATTCTATTCAATTACATACAGCATTGATAACAAGCATTTTATCATGGAAAAGGTCGATGCTTTAGAGGTATGAGAAGAACATGGATCTCAAATGACAGCAGGAAATGCTGGGAGCAACAGCTTTACTGCATGTAGCATCGTGGATGGGGAGAGAACAAGCTTACTTACACAGGCTTGCTTTGTGGCAACTGACAAATTGTGAATAAAGTGGCCATGAAAAATAAACTTCTATTCTGGAAAGATAAAATGCTGGAGAACTCAGTGGGTCGGCAGGATTCCTGGACCTGCCTGACCTGCTGAGTTACTCCAGCATGTTGTGTCTTTCCTCGGTAAACCAGCATCTGCAGATTCTTGTTTCTACAATCTGTAATCTGGATTGGTTCAGCAAGTTTGATGTAGATGCTTCAAGTAGTTCAGTCACCGATCCAGCTCTCCTCGGTTTCCCTATCTTTGCATCTGAAAACATGTTTATCCTTGACCAGATTGCATGAATGGTCAATTTTAAAAAGTATCTCTGCGCACCTGCTGCCTGACCCGAGTATTTCTAGCATTGTGTTTCAGTCCTCCATCACCTGCAGATTTGCAATTTTCTATTTGTAACTTGTCATTTGTTCCAGTCAATACGATATTTGCGATAATACGAGTCTGAAGAAGGGTCTCAAACCAAAACTCCTCCCATTCCTTCTCTCCAAAGATGCTGCCTGTCCCACTGAGTTACTCCTGCATTTTGTGTTCATCTGCGGCATAAAGCATCTGCAGCATCAACATTTCCTTCTTACACAATGCGCTATTTGCAAATCACAAACTCCTGACATACTTGCCAAACATATTTAATCTTCAGCAAAAGACACATGTGAGAGAACTTACTGACAGTCCGTCTGATCCCTTGGTGCAGGGGCGGAAATCCTGGGGGTACAAGGGGGGGACTCGTGCTTTGAGAGGTGGGGGTCAATCCCCCCCATGTTTTGTCATCCAGACTTTATCAGCCACTTTCTAAGGGCTGAATCGGCCCATTCGCGGGGCCTTTCAGCGCCCGTCACGGCTTAAAATCAAACTGCTGCATCGAGGCGATCAAGGCTCCCGACGATGAAGCCTCCGCCGGCCGATGAAAGACCCCGTGAACGGGCCGATTCAAGCCCACGGCCCAAGCCTCGCACTAATGCATCTCGCTCTCTCCTCCAGCCCAGTGAGCCGCTTGACTCGGGGGTGATTCGGTACAGCGTGGAGTCGGCGCCCGATGAGCAGAGGGAACCGAGACCGGGTCATCACCAGGGATGTGGTTCTCTATCTGGAAGGTGGAGGGTCTGCTGCGGCTGCTGAGAGGGAGACGGGGAGAGGGCCAAGGGTTCACTGCCTGAACGGTTGTTGGAAGTAGAGCTCACATTTACTGGGCACCTGGACCAGCAGAAGAAGAGGCTGTGAGCGAGATTCACCTGGCCTCCCAGCACGTAAAACAGAAGCTGGGAACTATAGGTCAATTGACAGGTACATGGATAGGACAGGTTTGCAACAGGTGGACCAAACGCAGGCAGGTGGGACCAGTGTAGCTGGGACATGTTGGCAGGTGTGGGCGAGTTGGGCCGAAGGGTCTGTTTCCACACTGTATCACTCTATGATTCTAATTCATCCAGCACACATAGTTCGCAAGAGGAAATAACTAATCATTTGGTCAGCTGCATCTAATCAAATGTAGCCAACATGGTTTATTGAAAATCATGTGTGACAAAACTTGACAGGATGTGATAGGGAGTTGATAAGGGAAACGTGTAAATGTAGTAGGAAGGAACTGCAAATGCTGGTTTAAACCAAAGATAGACACAATAAGCTGGAGTAACTTAGCGGCTCAGATAGGATCTCTGGAGAAAAGGACTTTTCTATTTGTTTTCTCCAGAGATGCTGTCTGACCCGCTGAGTTACTCCAGCGTTTAGTGTCTATCTCCTGTAAATGTTGTGTGTATTTAGATCTCCAAAAGGCATTTGCCACATATGAGGCTGCTGCAAAAAAATGAAGAGCCCAAGATATTGGAGGAAGTGTGCTAACATGGACTGAAAGGTGGCAGTCATATAGAAAAATAAGTCAGAATAAATGCGTGAAAACTGCAGATGGAATAAATCTAAAAACAAAATGCTGGGAGCACTTGGGTCAGGCTGCATCTGTAGCCAGAGAAACAGAATTCATGTTTCAAGTCAAAGACCCTTCGTCAGAACTGGGGAGGTGACAAAATAAACTTGTTAAGCTGCACAGGTGGGTGGATGGCTCTGATAGTGTAAAAGCAGGTGACCATGGGGATAAGCTGCACACAAAGTTATCTGGTCAAGGAGTGAATAGGAGCGGTTAGGTGATAAGAAAAATAGACAAAAGATCGTAGCAGTTGCAAAATGCAGAGCAAGAAGACATGTCTAGGAAGGAACGGCAGATGCTGGTTTAAACTGAATATAGACAACGGGACAGGCTGCATCTCTGGAGAGAAGGAATGGGTGACGTTTCCGGTGGAGACGCTTTTCAGACAAGACATGTCTGGCAGGTCAGCATGGACATGCCCTCCACTTTTGGATAGAGATTTTAAAAACAAGCTAACCCAATTGTCACAAATGGACAACTGATACTAACAGAGGAATCAAGTTACCCAAGATTATCGAATTCAGTTCAAGTCTAGAGGACTGCCATGAGCCCAAATGGAAGGTGAGATGCCATTCCTCAAGATTGCTTTGAGCCTCATTGCAACAATGCAGGGAGTCACAGACTGTTCGGTCACTCCCACATCCAAGAGTCAGAATGAGATAACAGGCAGCTCAGCAGTGCCCCATGGATCGAACACAGGTCCTCCGCAAAGTAGAAACCCAACGTCTGTTTGGTTTCTCCAATGTAGAGGAGGCCACGTCGTGAACACAGGGAAAGGAGCAGAGGGGGAAAAGGAGAGACAGTGAGAGAAAGGGAAGAACGCAGTAGAGAGGGAGGGGGAGAGTGGGAGTTGAGTGTTAAAGAAGGGGAGGGAAGAGGGCAAGATACTTTCCACACTTTCCTCTTCACCTCAATCTCTTTGATCATCTGCAAGGCAGAAGAAGTGGTAAGTTTTGGCCTTTTACAGTTAAATAAAAAACTACTTGGGAAAACTTACATCAGTCATACTTTTAAGTCTGCTTTCCAAAGCTTGCATGCTGGAGTCCATGTCCTTCTGTGCCGCACGTGCAGCCTGCAGCTCCAGCCGTGTCTGGCTGAGCTGCTCCTCCAGCAGTGCCAGTGCAGTCAGTAGCTGCTTCTGTTCATCTGTCAACCTAGAATAATAATAATCATTATAATTGTATTAGCCAAGGATGTACAAGGAACTTGCCTTGATGCTTTGCTTGCAAGGATAAAAACATGATATACAGTAGACAATTAAAAATAAAATATTATAATTTAAACATGTGGAAATAAAGTACCAGAGTAAACAGAGGCTACAGATTTTTGACTGTTGAGTAGAGCTACTGCTTGTGGAAAAATACTGTTTTTATGTCCGGCTGTGGCCCAGACAAAATCTGTCCTATACAGGGCAAAGCAAGCCATCAGAGTGCAGGAGCAGAGGCAGCACGGTGGTGCAGCAGTAGAGCTACGGCCTTACAGCGCCAGAGACCCGGGTTCAATCCTGTAAGGGTGATTGTTGGTCTGCACGGACTCGGTGGGCTGAAAGGCGTGTTTCCACGCTGTACCTCTAAACTAAAGACGATGTTGACCTGTTACACGCAGCAACCGACGAAGCCCCACCCCCCAGGGTCTGCTGCTAATCCACTCCTGGCTGGAAACGCACAGCATCAGCGTTATACTACTCACAGCTCAGCCACAGGCAAACCTGCTGCCGTGCCACAACCCCAGGGGAATCTTGATGCATCAGCAGATACTGTGGCCGACAACATCAACACCAAAACATTTGTGGCGTGACGTGGCGTGATGACGTATGACGCACGGTGTTTTTTCAAGTGTCACAACATTTTTTTTGTCGCCGCTGTATTTTGAAATGTTCAAAATCTTTTGGCGACACTGATATGATGCCGGCAGTCACCGAACAAAATTGCCAAGTGGGACAGGCCCTTAAATGAGTTATTTATCTCTATCGTTGTGAGCAGTTGATGCAGTCTGGAAACTGCCGCAGCTCAGCTCTGCACCTTTCCACAGCTGATTCCATTTCCTTCACCTTCTGCAACAACATCTAGGAATAGAAATTAAAAACAAAGTTTATTTGCAAGTTTGGAGGCTTTTTAATTCTACTCGCAGCTACTTATGTCACAACATACACGTCAAAGTTACAAATATGTAATGCAGAAGTCACTTTTCCATACTTCATATTTCCTTATGACATAGGCCATTTCAGCCCATCAAATCATTGCCAGCTCTCAGAGAATCCCAGTCCTTCACAAATTTTCCTTGAAACTAGTTCCTCACGAATTCCCGTCGTTTGCCCGCAGAATCCACCATTCAAGTTAAAGCAAACTTCACTGAACTGTAGCAGCTTAACACCCAAAGGATGGGAAATGCAGGGAATTCTCTGCCCAAGTGGCTACGGAGACCAGTCCTTGAGACCAGTTCAACAGCGAGGTGACTGGCCTTAATATTACGGAATTGAGAGTATGGCGTTAAATGTGCTGAGATAAATGGTCTGACTGAGAGGTAGAGCAGCTGAGGGGCAGCATGGTGGTGCAACGGTAGAGCTGCTGCCTCACAGCACCAGAGCCCCAGGTTCGATCTGTACGGAGTTTTTACATTCTCCCTGTGAGCTCCGTGGACTTTCTCCAGGTGCTCCGGCTTCCACCCACGCTCCAAAGACGTACAGGTTTGTTAGCTAAATCTATATAATTAAAACTCTGAACTTGACCACTTACTGTTGCATTGAATATTGATTTAAGAAAAAACGCTACCACTTACGGCTGTGATTTTTGGCCATCTTACCCAGAGTGTCCATCCGCTGTGCAGGGCCAGAGGATTTTCCCATCGATGAAAAATAAATTACTTATTAATCTTTAAAAAATGTTGAGATTCTCTCGTCCATCACACCATGAAAGCCACACCCCTTCCTCAGGGACTATAAAACCCACAAGTGTAGAGGTGCCTCAGTTCTCTGCAAGATGGTGGGGAGCGACAGGTCACAGCTCAGTCTGAGCTGTGAATAACACTGAACACAAGTCTACTAAACTGTGAGTGGTTTTACGGACCTGTCAGTGCCATTAATGTGGTTTGAAAATGTAGTTTGAAAATGCAGAAGTGTGTTTTGGTTTGAAGACTCTAAAGCTGCCTTGCCTTTGGTTTGAAGACGCTAAAGCTGCTTTTGGTTTGTAAACGCTAAAGCTGCCTTTGGTTTCAAAACGCGAAAGCTGGCTTTGGTTTCAAAACGCTAAAGCTGCCTTTGGTTTCAAAACGCTAAAGCTCCCTAATGTTTGAAAACGCAAAAGTTGGCTAAGGTTTGAAAACGCTAAGGCTCCCTAAGGTTTGAAAAAGTTAAAGCCACCTTTGGTTTGAAAACGTTAAAGCCGCCTTTGGTTTGAAAACGCTAAAGCCGCCTTTGGTTCGAAAACGCTAAAACATAGAAAATATGTGCCAGAGGAGGCCATTCGGCCCTTCGAGCCAGCACCGCCATTCATTGTGATCATGGCTGATCGTCCCCTATCAATAACCCGTACCTGCCTTCTCCTCATATCCCTTGACTCCACTAGCCGCTAGAGCTCTATCTAACTCTCTCTTAAATCCACCCAGTGACTTGGCTTCCACTGCCCTCTGTGGCAGGGAATTCCATAAATTCACAACTCTCTGGCTGAAAATGTTTTTTCTCACCTCAGTCTTAAATTACCTCCCCTTTATTCTAAGACTGTGGCCCCTGGTTCTGGACTCGCCCAACATTGGGAACATTTTTCCTGCATCTAGCTTGTCCAGTCATATTATAATTTAAATGTTTCTATCCGAAGTACCTATTCAACTCTTCTGCCATTTCCTTGTTGCCCATAATAATTTCACCCGTGTCTGCCTTCAAGGGACCCACATTTGACTTTGCTACGCTTTTTCCCTTGATATTTCTAAAGAAGCTTTTACTGTCCTTCTTTATATTCCTGGACAGCTTCCCTTCGTACTTCATCTTTTCAGCCCTTATTGCCCGTTTTGTTTCCTTCTATTGTCCTATGAAAGTTTCCCAATCCTCTGGCTTCCGGCTACTCTTTGCAGTGTTATACATCTTTTCTTTTAGTTTTATTCTATCCCCGACTTCTCTTGTCAGCCACGGTTGCCTCCTACTCCCCTTAGAATCTTTCTTCCTTTTTAGAATGAAATGATCCTGCGTCTTCCGGATTATGCCCAGAAATTCCTGTCATTGTTGTTCCACCGTCATTCCTGCTAGGATCCCTTTCCAGTCTACATTGGCCAGCTCCCCTCTCATGCCTTCATAGTCCCCTTTGTTCAACTGTCTCACTGACACTTCCGATTTAACGTTCTCCTTCTCAAATAAAGCCGCCTTTGGTTTGAAAACGCTAAAGCTGCCTTTGGTTACAAAACGCTAAAGCTGCCGGCTATTGAACCCAACCCCGTCAAAAGCGAGATGGATACAAAAAGCCGCTGTAACTCAGTGGGTCGGGCAGCATCTCTGGAGTCTGAAGAAGGGCGTTGTCCTGAAATGTCACCCATTCCTTCTCTCCAGAGGCACCACCCGACCCGCTGAGTTACTCTAGCTTTTTGTGTCTATCATTGGTTTAAAACACCATCTCCAGTTCCTTCCCACACACACGTTTCAAGCAAATCGAATGCTCCCATCAAACAGACAGAATCAGGTCAATGATTATGGTCAAGAGATGGACAGACCCCTCCATGGACCCACGCTGCTGACTGACCTTCACTCCACAAACCCAAAGTTCAGAGCCACGGTGACACTGGTGCAAAGATTAGTCAACCTAGGGTACAGGATCAGAGGGCTGTTCTGTGGATGTATCTGGGGTAGAGTGTGGGCAGGCTATCTTGTAGTCTGTGGATCGAAGGACCGAATGGCCTACTCCTGCACCATTTGTCTATGTTTATTTCTGTTTCTAGTGGGTTTATCTGGGGTACTACAAGTGGGTTGGCCTGTGGTGGGTTTACCTGAGGTACAATAAATGGGTTATCATTTTTTAAGTTTAGTTTAAAGACACAGCACTGAAACAGGCCCTTCGGCCCACCTAGTCAGCACCGGCCAACGATTCCCGCCCACTAACACTACCCTACACAGACTAGAGTCATAGAGTGATACAGTTTGGAAACAGGCCTTTCGGCCCAACTTGCCCACACCGACCAACAATGTTCCAGCTACACTAGTCCCACTTGACTGCCCTTAGTCCATATTCCTCCAAACCTGTCCTATCCATGTACCTATCTAATTGTTTTTTAAAACGATGGGATGGTCTCAGCCTCAACTACCTCCTCTGGCAACTTGTTCCATACACCCACCACCTTATGTGTGAAAACATTACCCTTCGGATTCCTATTAAATCTTTTCCCCTTCACCTTGAACATATGTCCTCTGGTCCTCGATTCCCCTATTCTGGGCAAGAAACTGTGCATCTACCCGATCTATTCCTCTCATGATTTTGTATACCTTTATAAGATCTCCCCTCATCCTGCTGCGCTCCATGGAATAGAGACCCAGCCTACTCAACCTCTCCCCATAGCTCACACCCTCTAGTCCTGGCAACATTCTTGTAAATCTTCTCTGAACCCTTCCAAGCTTGACAATATTTTCCCTATAACATGGTGCCCCAAACTGAATGCAATATTCTAAATGCGGTCTCACCAACGTCTTATACAACTGCAACATGACCTCCCAGTTTCCACAATCAAATCTCTGACTGATGAAGGCCAATGTGCCAAATCTTTTTTGACCACCTTATCTATGTGCAACTTGATCCTCAAGGAACCATGAACCTATACTCCTAGATCCCTCTGCTCTACAACACTACCCAGAGGCCTACCATTTACTGTGTAGGTCCTGCCCTTGTTCAATGTCCCAAAATGCAACATCTCACACATCTCTGTATTAAATCTTAAACCTAATCGAACTGTGGTCACTGGACCCAAAAGGCTCCTCCACACACACTTCATTAACTTGCCTTCCCAATTTCCCAATACTAGATCCAGTGTTGCCCTTTCACGTGTGGGGGCCTCCACATACTGTTTAAGAAAACTCTCCTGAACACGTTTGAGGAATTGCACCCCATGTAAATCCTTCACGCTATGATTTCCCCAGTCTATATTGGGAAAGTTAAAATCCCCTACTACAACAACCTTATTTGACCAGCAGCTGTCTGCAATCTCCTGGCACATTTGTTCTTCTAATTCCCATTGACTATTCGGGGGTCTGTAGTACACCCCCAACAAGGCGATCATCCCTTTCTTGTTCCTCAGCTCCACCCATATAGCCTCACTAAACGAACCGTCCGTAATGTCACCTCTGAACACTGCCGTGACATCCTCCTTACCCAACAATGCAACCCCCCTCCTCTTTTTCCCTCACCCCTGTCTGCCCTGAAGCTCCTGTACCCCGGGAACATTGAGCTGCCAGTCCTGCCCCTCCCTTAAGCAGGTTTCAGTCATGGCTACAAGGTCCCAGTCGCTCGTACCTATCCATGCCCTCAGCTCATCTGCCTTCCCCGTCAGGCCCCTTTACGTGCAGTTTAAACCAACCCTCCTTCCTCGATCTCTGCCTTTCACCTGCCTATTTTGACCGGGGTACTTATTGTGGATGATCAGCCATGATCACATTGCTGGCTTGAAGGGCTGAATGGCCCACTCCTGCACCTATGCTCTATTGTCTATTTATCGGTGGTTCAGTGTGACTGGGTGTCCTGTGGGAGGGTGTGTTCAGTACAGAGGTGGGGAGGAGGCAGTGGGGATGGGTGTGACCAGGTGGAGGAAGGGAGTCTGTGGATCCCCGGAGCACGTACCTGGACAGAGTAAAGACATCGATCAAGGAGATGGCCGTTGTTAACTGGTACCAGGCTGTGCCCAACCACCAGTACACCAGGGGCAGAGCTTTTTCTGAAAGAGACAGCAACACAATATTAGACAACCTTGGGCCCCGATGCTTCACATCAGTGGAAGCGGAGAGAGCTCAGACTCTCCAACACGGAACGCACTGATACTGTGGAACCAAGTCAGGCTGAGAGACCTTCTCCCCTGCAGGGACCACCACAGAAAGTCCACCGCAAGCTGGTGGCAGGAGAACCTAGGGGAGCTTTAGGGAACCTAAGAAAAAAATAGGTCGCAGGGATATCAACGGGACAACAGCACTGATGGGGGTACTCCAGAGGCCACAACGGGCCGAATGGCCTCCTTTTGTGTCCAGACTAAATAAACGGGAGTTTGTCAATGACACTTCCACCGAGCAGGGAGTATCACATTTCAACACAGAGAGATTGTCTGGTTGTGGATGGATAGCAGCCCCCTCTGTCCCAGTCAATCTTATCCCACAACCAACATGGGCAAAGATAGGCACAAAAAGCTGGAGTAACTCAGCGGGACAGGCAGCATCTCTGGAGAAAAGGAATAGGTGACGTTTCCACGCCGTTTCTCTAAACTAAATTAAAGGAAGGATGTCAAAAGCCTAAGATAGACACAAAGTTCTGGAGTAACTCAGCGGGTCAGGCAGCATCTCTGTCTGAAAAAGGATGGGTGACGTTTCGGGTGGGGACCCTTCTTCAGACTTCAAGCCGAAGAATTGATTTAGAGAGTGTCTAGAATTACAGTAAAGAGTAATTTGGAAAAGTTAGGAGTCCTGTCGGAACAGAGAAGGTAAAAGAGATGACCCATCAAACGTTGAAGATTGTAGCAGGGTTTTACACGAGAAAGGTTTTGCTATTGAGGGATCAATAAACAGAGGTCACAGCATCAATACTGACAGGATCCAGAATATTCTCTCCAAAACGCTGCAGGAAATGGATTCATTCATGATTTTAAGTGGATGGATACACAGGGAGTTGCTGCTGATACAACCTGGAGATTGCAATGGAACGATGCTCTTTAGCAGAAGCTGCATCACTTTCCACACCTTGCTGAACAGGCGCTATGCAGGGGGAGTTTGTGTCGTCAAATGGCAGCACCCTATTTTTGTGTGTGTGTGTGTGTGCGTGTGTGTGTGCGTGCGTGTGAGTCTATGAGTGTGAGTGTGAGTGAGTGAGTGTGTGAGTGAGTGAGTGAGTGAGTGAATGGCGATTAGCTGCCCCAAATAACAGCTCAGTCCCCCTGATGTAACCCAGCATCTGTGAAATCTACAATCCTGTACAACACGTTCAGCTCCTGCCCAGTGTCAGTCCACGGCCCACTCACCCACCCACAGCCCACCTCACTAACAGCCCCTCACCTGCCCCAGTAACGGGACCCTCACACCACACCAACTCCATTTACCCTCCCAACCGTCAGCCCGCTTACATGTCCCTCACCCCCTTCCCAGTAACAGCACATACGCTCACCCCATGTCCCACACCCGCGTCTTGTAATAGCCCACTCAACCTTACCCTACCCCACACCTCCCAACATCCTCCACTCACCCCCCACACCCCCCAACATCCTCCACTCACCCCTCTCCTGTCCGCCTCCCAGCAACCGGCGGGATAGGCAAAGTCTCACAGCAGCTGTGCGATGATCGCTGTTCAGCGCGGACTCGTTGGGCCAAAGGGCTCGTTTCCAACTAAAACTGAGATACTGTTGCACGAGTCTCCGACGTGCACCAGTGATCGCGGTACTTTAAACCAAGGAGAAGCCTTAACCAATCTGTTGGAGGGAAGGGTTAAGGCTTTAAGAACACTGACGTCAAAAGATAATAAGTGATAGAAGGAGAATTAGGCCATTCGGCCCATCAAGTCTACTCTGACATTCCATCATGGCAGAACTATCTCTCCCTCCTGACCCCATTCTCCTGTGTTCTCCCCGTAACCCCTGTACTAATGAAGAATCTGTCTATCTCTGCCTTAAATATATCGACTGACTTGGCCTCCACAGCCTTCAGTGCCAATGAATTCCACTGATTCACCAGCCTCTGACTAAAGAAATGTGCCAGTGCCCTGCTTCCACCCCCCGCGCTGCCCTCCCCGGGACACGTACCGACGGGCTCCTGCCAGCCGCTGCTGCTGCCGAGGTGCAGAGAGCGCTGAGAGTGCTTGGAGGAGTTGCTGATGTTGCTGATGTAGCTACTCAGACTGTTGACTGAACTGTTGGACGGTGAACGTTTGACACCAGGCACAGGTCCCGGCTTCTTCCTGTTTGACCTTTTCTTGTGCAACCTGAAACGATAAAGGGCAATGATTTAGGACGGAGGCAGACCAGGACTGCGAAAGAGAAGCAAAAAAGTAACAATGATAAAGGAAAATGAGAAGCTGGTGCGACTTGGGTAGGGGAGGGATGGAGAGAGTCGCTTGTCAGAGCTAGGAAAGGGGGGGAGGGGGAAAGAAGATTGGTTCACACGGGGAAGGAATATCATGATTCTCTCTCTCCCTCTCCCTCTCCTCAAGGAACTGCAGATGCTGGTTTATAACAAAAAGTCACAATGTGCTGGAGTAACTCAGCGGGTCAGGCAGCGCCTGTTCACGTTCCCTCCAACATCCCTCATGAGCCCATCAACCGAATGGCTTGATCAACAACTTATTGGCACGGCAACCCTGCCCTTGGCCTATGGAAGTTATACCCTGCATCCAATCTTCCTCCACCTGAGATTCCAAGCAGGAAAGAAGAGGCTGTTGGAACTTTCCTTGAGGTTTTGTCTAGAAGTTTTTCCTGTAGGGAAAGGTTCAGTTGGGGTTGGGGGGAGGGAGGAATGGGAGGGAGGGAGGGGGGCGATTGGGAGGGGAGGCCGTGCTGCGGGAGGAGAGGGAAGGGGGGTGGGGGGAGGGTTGGAGTTGTGATACACAGCTCCCTGAGTGAGGTACGAGGGTGGAGGCTGCATCTTTACTGTTAGAAAGGAGCATAGCTTAGAGAGGAAAGAACGAGAGGGAGAGGGGGGGAACGAGACAAGAGAGAGTTAGAGAGACATACCTGACGGGAGTCTCCATGTAAGAGGGAGCGCCGGATTTGGTGGAGCCGCCGCTGCTGCTGGAGGCGGCGTCGTTGTGCTGGTTGTAGCCGTTGGTGGCCAGACGGGGACTGAGGAGGATGCTATGAGAATGCAGGGCGACTTGGACAGGTTGGGTGTGTGGACAGATGCATAGCAGATGCAGTTTAACGTGGATAAATGTGAGGTTATCCACTTTGGTCACAAAAACAGGAAGGCAGATTATCTAAATGGTGTCAAGTTGGGAAAAGGGGAAGTACAACAGGATCTGGGGGTCATTGTTCATCAGCCAATGAAAGGAACCATGCAGATACAGGAGGCAGTGATGAAAGCAAATGGCATGTTGGCCTTCATAACAAGAAGAGTTAATAATAATAATGGATGGGATTTATATAGCGCCTTTCTAATACTCAAGGCGCTTTACATCGCATTATTCATTCACTCCTCAGTCACACTCGTGATTGGAGCAAAGAGGTCCTTCTGCAGTTGTACAGGGCCCTAGTGAGACCATACTTGGAGTATTGTGTGGAGTTTTGATCTCTAAATTTGAGGAAGGACATTCTTGCTATTGAGGGAGTGCAATGTAGGTTCACAAGGTTAATTCCCGGGATGGCGGGACTGTCATATGCTGAGAGAATGGAGCGGCTAGGATATACTCTGGAATTTAGAAGTATGTAAGGGGATCTTATTGAAACATATAAGATTATTAAGGGTTTGGACACGCTAGAGGCAGGATGTGGATTGGAAAGGTTTAGAGGGATATGGGCCAAACACAGGCAAATGGGAGCAGCCCGGGAAGGCTCCTTTGTCAGCATGGACGAGGAGTAGGGCTGAAGGGCCTGTTTCTGTTTTATGTCTCTTTCAATGGAGGGTCGGTGACCTGACACATTAATGGGGTCAGACCTACATAGCCTGCAACGCGTCTCCCGTTTTCATTTCGGACTTCCAGCATCTGCGCGTTTTGCTTTTCAACCGTCTAGCGCCAGCCAACACCAGCTGCAGGGCCAACACTGCTTCCACTCAACATGCGAGGCTGTGCCCAAACAGCAGATAACATCTCAGACAACACAAGGCACAGGCCACGTGACAACTGGCAAAGATTCCCACAACACTGCATCTCAGTTTAGCTCAGTATATTTCAGAGATACAGCGTGGAAACTAGGCCCTTCCGCTCACCAAGTCCATGCCAACCAACGATCCCCACACATTAACACTACGCCACACAGGCTAGGGTCAATTTACACGTATACCAAGCCAATTAATCTATAAACCCCTACGTCTTTGGAGTGTGGGAGGAAACCAAAGATCTCGGAGATAACCCACGCGGTCACAGGGGGAACGTACAAACTCCATACAGACAGCGCCTGTAGTCGGGATGGAACCCGGGTCTCTGGCACTGTAAGGCAGCAACTCTACCGCTGTGCCACCATTCACAGAAATATACACGGCAGAGCTTCGTTTCAGAGCACTATTCCCTCCAGCTCACCATTGCCCTGGCTTCCTGGCATCTGATGACGGGGCAGAGCATTTTGTGGGCAGCAATCATGAAAAAATGGGCATCATCAGAAGGGATGGGAGAGTAACCACACACACAGCAAGTCTCTGGATACAACATGTGGCAGGCCAATTGTCTGATTAATAGAACGATCATCAACTGTGATGTGGAGACGATGTTTCCACTAGTGGGAGAGTCTAGGACCCGAGGTCATAGCCTCGGAATTAAAAGACGTTCCTTTAGGAAGGAGATAAGGAGGTATTTCTTCAGTCAGAGGGGGGTGAATTTGTGGAATTCATTGCCACAGAAGGCTGTGGAGGCCGTCAATGGATATTATTAAGGCAGAGATAGGTAGATTCTTGATTGGTACGGGTGTAAGGAGATATGGGGAGGAAATGGGGTTCGGACATAGAGATAGATCAGCCATGATTGAATGGCGAAGTAGACTTGATGGGCCGAATGGCCTAATTCTTCTCCAATCACATGAACTGATATAACTGGGGTACTGTCCAATTCACCTCCACCCCATTGTGCACATTGGACAGTCTCTGGAACTGATGCACTACAATGCTGAGAACTATATTCTGCACTCTGTATCTTCCCCTTTGCTCGACCTATTGAACTTGATTTGGCTTGATTGTATTGATGAATATTTTGTATCTGATTTGATTGGATAGCTTACAAAACAAAGCTTTTCACTGTACGCCAGCACATGTAACAATACTAAAGTGAAACCTGAGGTACAGAAAGGATCCAGGAGCCTTGGCCCATCGAGTCCATGCTGACCATCAATTTCCCTTTTATACTAGTTCTATGTTCATTAGTTCATATGTTCAAGGAGCAGAATTGCCATTCGGCCCACCATTTACTACACCGTTGAATCATGGCTGATCTATCTTTCCCCATCAGCTCCATTCTCCCGCCTTCTCCCCATAACCCCAAAGCGACTTCATTTTCACATCCACTCCCTTACACACTAGGCACAATTTACAGAGGCCAATAAAGCTACAAATCCACACGTCTTTGGGACTAGTTATAACTAGCTGTATCAAGTGTCTAACACACGGCTGCCTGCGCCCGCTGCCTGAACGGAAGATAGTCACAAATGTTCGAACCATCACCAATCCCCCTGCCCCTCGCTCTTCCCCCACTGGCCAGTAAACCCATTCCATTTCCATCATTTCTCCAGTTTCCTTGAGAAGTTTCACCGGATCTGCTTCCTTCTGTGTTTCAGAACAAATGTGACCAAAAACCAAGAAACCCAGAGGCAGCGCTGGTTGTTTCCTATCACTTGAGAGTTTAGGTACAGTGCGGAAACAAGCCTTCGACCCAACGAGTCCACACCGACCAGCAATCCCCGCACATTAACTCTACCCTACACACACTAGGGACAATTTTACATTTATACAAAGCCAATTAACCAACAAGTCTGTATGTCTTTGGAGCTTGGGAGGAAACGGAAGATCTTGGAGAAAACCCACGCGGTCTCGAGGAGAACATACAAACTCTGTAAATACAGCATCTGTAGTCGGGATCGAACCCTGGTCTCTGACGCTGCAAGCGCTGTAAGGCAGCAACTCTACACTGCGCCACCGTGCCACCCTTTTAAACCTGCACCGTCAACACAGTGACCTTGTTGTCCTTACTCATGACTTCTCCTCACTCACTATCCTTTGTGATTTTACACATCTCTCCCAACCCCTCCTACTCACCCCCACCGGCCTGTCCACATGGCTTGTGTAGGAAGGAACTGCAGATGCTGCTTTACACCAAAGATGGACACAAAATGCTGGAGAAACTCAGCGGGACAGGCATCATCACTGGAGCGAAGGAATGGGTGACGTTTCCTGTCGAGACCCTTCTTCAGACTGATGTCAGGGGAGTGGGAGATATCCTTATCTATACACTTATAGATTTCCTTGTCTTTACACTTCCTTATCTATGTACCACCCACTCCCCTGATATCTGTCTGAAAAGCGTCTAAACCAGAAACATCACCCATTCCTTCTCTCCAGAGATGCTGCCTGTCCTGTTGACTTACTCCAGCATTTTGTGTCTATCTAAGACAATACAGAGATCAGACAATCCAACTGGAACCAAGTGGAGCTTTACAGCCCCCACCTGACTGAGCCCATAAACAAGGCTTCCTCAACAGTCTAAAGGGTCTGTCCCACTTACGCTATTTTTTTCGGCGACTGCCAGCACCCGTCATAGTCGCAGCAGGTCGCCAAAAATGTTCAACACGGTGAAGATCCAGCAGCGACCAGGAAAAGGTACGACTCTTTGGACTATTCACGACCATACAGGCGTCACGTGTCGACAGGTCTGGAGCCATTGGAGGGAGAGGCTGAGGCTGCGGTCTGGGGGAGGTTCTTGCCCCAGGTCCCGCTCCTCTCCCTGCCCACGGGCTCGGAGCAGCAGCCCCCGGACCCCACACCGGCTCGAACCCCAGTCCAGGAGCTGCACTCAGGGCCCAGACAGTGTCTGTGTCCGCTCCCCAGTGACCAAAGTCCGGGCCCAGCTACAACCCCGAGGCTCGGCCCACACCAGGCATCTTCCTTCACCTTCCCTCTTCTTTCCCCTCTCCTCCTCCCTCAATCACCTCTCCCTCCCTCAGTCACTCCCTTCCTCCCTCCATAACCCCTCCCCCTGCCTGCCTGCTTCCCCCACTCCTCACCTCTACCCTATCCCACCCCACACGATGTTTAATGTCAATGAGATTCGGATTCCCTGTGTGACGTTATTGTGAATGAAAACGGGAGAATTAGAATGAAACAGATTTTGTTTAGAATTTGATGTCAATGAGATTCGGGATTCCATCGTGATGTCATTGACAGGCAGGGCAAGTGGAAGCGGCTTTAAATGTAGTTTTTGTAAAGTTACAAATGGCAATAACTTGTACAATCCGTCTTTAAATTGTGCGGTTGGTTCATTCAGCGGTGCGGCGCCCCTGGGCTCTGACAGCGCTGCCGTGGGTCGGTGTTTAAGGGGAGGCAGTCAAGGGGGTGAGGCTGGGAGCCGCCCCCGTCCGCAGGGCCCCCGGCGCCGGGAGGAGCGGTCACCTGTGCGGGGCCAGGGACCGACACGACAGACAGACAGACAGACTCACCGAGTGATGGTCCCTGCGGGGTCCGAGCAGCAGAAGCTTCGCCGCGGCGCCGGGAACAAGGAGCGGGAGCGTGGCCACTTCACCCACTCCCCTTCTGGTCGCCACCCGTCCCCGCCGCACCTAGAGTATAATATAGTGTAGTTGATGATGGTAGGGTAGAGTATAGCTGAGCTGAGCTGAGCAGACACCAGACACGACCTCCTCCAACGCCGTCTGTCTGTGTCTGTGTCTATGTCCCGCCCCCGGTGCCGCTGCCCATTGTCTGCATCGTTCAAAATGCTACATTCTAGAGTGTTAGTTTGTGTCGCGGCTCCACCCCACCGGGGGGTGGGGACAGGAACCGTGACAACTGCTGCACCACCACCCCCACGTTCCAACCAGCACCACCCTCCCTGATACCCACCTCCACACAATAGCCTCACTGACTACAAAAGATGAAATAGTGACACATTTGGATAGCAGTAGCAGGATCTGTCAGAGTTCTTTGAGGATGTAACTAGGAAAATGGACAAGGGAGAGCCAGTGGATGGAGTGTACCTGGACTTTCAGAAAGTATTTGATAAGGTCCCACATAGGAGTTTAGTGGGCAAAATTGGAGCGCATGGTATTGGGGGTAGGGTACTGACATGGATAGAAAATTGGTTGGCAGACAGGAAACAAAGAGTAAGGATAACTAGTGAGATACCGCAAGGCTCGGTGCTGGGACCGCAGCTATTTACTATATGCATTAATGATTCAGATGAAGGGATTAAAAGTAACATTAGCAAATTTACAGATGACAGAAAGCTGGGTGGCAGTGTGAACTGTGAGGAGGATGCTATGAGAATGCAGGGTGGACATGGACAGGTTGGGTGAGTGGGCAGATGCAGTTTAATGTGGATAAATGAGAGGTTCGCCACTTTGGTAGCAAAAACAGAAAGGAAGATTATTATCTAAATGGTGTCAAGTTGGGAAAAGGGGAATTACGACGAGACCTGGAGGTCCTTGTTCATCAGTCACTGAAAGTAAGTATGTAGGTAGAGCAGGAAGTGAAGAAAGCGAATTGCATGATAGCCTTCATAACAAGAGAAGTTGTGTATAGGAGCAAAGAGGTCCTTCTGCAGCTGTACTAGTGAGACCATACCTAGTAAGTAAGTAAGTAAGTAAGTTTTATTTATTTAGCACGTACCTGGAGAATTGTGTGCAGTTTTGGTCTCCAAATTTGAGAAAGGACATCCTTGCTATTGAGAGAGTGCAGCGTAGGGTCACCAGGTTAATTCCTGGGATAGCATATGTTGATAGAATGGAGCATCTGGGCTTGCATACTCTGGAATTTAGAAGAATGAGAGGGGATCTTATTGAAACATATCCCTGTCCCACTTTCACGACCTAATTGCCGACCTCTGCCGAGTTTGCCCTTGACTCATACTCGCAGCATGGTCGCCACTAGGTCGTAGGAGGTCTTTGTACCTCTTCCTCATGCTCACGAGTAAAAAAAAGGTCGGCATGGAACAAATGGATAATTTTTACTCGTAGGCAGGACATAGGCAGGTCCTGATGGTAGTGGTAGATAGTGGTAGGTAGTCGTAGGTCGGTAACAGGCCCGAGAATAAAAATGCAAACATGATATAATTGTATCATGTGATCAATCAATACCATACAATCAGTTTTATTCGTCACTTGCACATAAATTGCAAGTGAAATGGATTTGCCAACAGCGGTACAATGAAAAAGAACACACAAACACACAATAAAAATTTAACACAAACATCCACCACAGCATTCATCATTGTGGTGGAAGGCACAAAATTTGGCCAGTCCTCCTCCATTTCCCCCCATGGTCGGGACCTCAACCCTCCGCAGTCGTCGCTGCGGGCGTCCAGATGTGCAGGACGGAGTCGGAGCTTCTTCTTCTCCCGGGTCCCCAGCGAGGGATCCCAGGCTGCGGACGCCGTGCCAGCTGGAGCTCTGCAGACCACGGCTTCAGGCAGCCGCGGGCCAGTGATCGGAGCTCTCCCCTCCGGCGAGCCCCAGCGAGGGCACGCCCGCTCCACGCCGAAGGTCCGCGCTGCGCCCGCAGCTAAAGCGTCTCCGGGAAAGGCTGCACCGATCCTCGATGTTATGCCACTGGGGAGGCGACATGGAAAAAGTCGTCTCTCCGTGGAGGAGGCGACCAAAGCGGTTTCCCCCACAAGACACACAGAGGAACATTAATAACCCACATTAGGACATACAAAAAAAACTGAAGCGTGTAGAAAGAACTGACACGCTGCGGGCAGGGTTGCCGGCTTGCAGCGCCCCCACCGACCGGAGATCATTTTCCACTCGTAGCTAGTCTTAGTTGGTCTTAGGTGTGGAATACTAAGGTCGAGGGGGGTCGTAAGAGGTTGTAGACATAGTCGTAAGCGGTCGTAGGCATAGTCGTAGGAGGTCGTACACATAGTCGTAGGTGGTCGTAGAAGGTCTTGTACTTCAGCGAGTCAACACAACCTTGACATTTTTATCAATTTGTCTAGGGTCATCTAAACTCGTGGATTAGGTCGTCCAAGTGGGACAGGCCCTTAAGATTATTAAGGGTTTGAACACGCTAGAGGCAAGAAACATGTTCCCGATGTTGGGAGAGTCCAGAACCAGGGGCAACAGTTTAAGAATAAGGGGTAAGCCATTTGGAATGGAGATGAGGAAAAACTTTTTCACACAGACTTGTGAATCTGTGGAACTCTCTGCCTCAGAAGGCAGTAGAGGCCAATTCTCTGGAGGCTTTCAGGAGAGTGTTAGCTAGAGGTCTTAAAGATAGCAGAACCCAGGGATATGGGGAGAAGGCAGAAACGGGGTACTGACTGTGGATGATCAGCCATGATCACAGTGAATGGTGGTGCTGGCTCAAAGGGCCGAATGGCCTACTCCTGCACCTATTGACTATTGACCCCTCCTGATCCCGTCACAGCAGCACCACCCCCCTCCCACACCTTCACACTCTCACACTCTTACCCTTCACCTCCTACACCCCCACCAACCTGACCCTCACACCACCAATACCCTGACAACAGCAGCACCACCCTATCCCTGATCTCCGCCACCCTGACCCCTACAAAACAACACCAGCACCCCTACACCAGCACCACCCCCCCCGATCACCACCCTCACCACCTGCCCCTCACACCAGCACCAGCCATACCACCATGCCCCCCGTCCCACCCCACTCTCCCATTACCTACCCTCCAACCCCACAAACGCTCTTCCCACCCCTACCCCAACTTCCTGACTCCCACCTACCCCCCATCCCCATCCCCCACCACCCCCCACCATATCCACCCCCGCTGCCCAACCTCCACACGCCCCAGTCTCGCCCACCCCCACCACTCCCCACCCCCATCCCCTCCATCCTCGCGCCACACCCTGCCACGCCACACCCTGCCACGCCACACCCTGCCACTCCCCACCCACCATCCCCCCCGCACCCCCCACCAACCCCCCCGCACCCTCCACCATCCCCCCCGCACCCTCCACCATCCCCCCCGCACCCTCCACCATCCCCCCCGCACCCCCCACCAACCCGAACGTCCAGCAACCCCCATCAACCTCAATCTGTCCCAACACCTCCGGCGACCATTCACCACCACTCCCCTCAATCCCCATCCCCCGCCACCACCCCCATCCCCACACCCTGATACTACCCCCATGCACCACCACCAGCTACACCCCCCAAACCCCATTACTACCTGCCACCCTTCAATCACTCCCACCACCCCATCACCACTCCCACACCCACCCCACAACACCTTCGCTCAGTCAGCCTGGACCCACCTGATCTCCCGCTTGATAAACACTTTAATTCTCTGCCCCATTCACACTCAGACCTTTCTGTCCTCGGTCTCCTCCATTGTCATAGTGAGGCTAAATGAAAATTGGAGGAACAGCATCTCATATTTCGCTTGGGCATCTTACAGCCCAGAATATTGATTTCTCTAACCAAGTAAACCCGGTATTCTCTCTCTCCATCCCTCCCCCACCCAAGTCGCACCAGCTTCTCGTTTACACCCAGCAAACAGCTAACAATGGCCTGTTTCCTTTATCATCGTTACTTTTTCCCATATCTTTCATCCATTGTTCTATATCTCTCTACATCATCATCTATAATCTCTCCTTTCCCTTTCCTGTGACTTTCAGTCTGAAGAACTGACTCGACCCGATTCCTTCTCTCCAGACATGCTGCCTGTCCCACTGAGTTACTCCAGCTTTATGTGTCTATCTTCAGCTTAAACCAGCATCTGCAGTTCCTTGCTACACATTTTGTCTGCTATTTCAAGTGCTCCTCCCTTCATGTAAAATGTGCTTCCAATGTTTGTCTTCATTTCTTCATCCAACACCTTAAATCAATACCTTCTGGTTATCACAATCACCCCCTTCACAGCTGGGACTGCTTCCCTGATGCACCTAAAGGGAACTCACACATTCAGAGGGAGAGCATGCAAACTCCACACAGGCAGTACCCGAGGTCAGGATTGAACCGGGGTCAGAGGAGCTGCAAAAAGGTGGCTCCACAAGCTGCACCACAGTGCTGTTACTGCTCCTCTTGCCCCTCAGCTCTAAGGAAACATCCTTGGCTTCCCTTTCCCACCCACATACACCCAAGAAGGGTCTCAACCCGAATCATCATCCTTTCCTTCTCTCCTGGGATGCTGCCTGTTCCGCTGAGTTACTCCAGCATTTTGTGTTTGCCACACATAATTCCTCATCTCTCGAGAGCTCCTGTAAATCCCTCTGGGCCCTCTCCAAACCTCACAATCCATCTACAGCTAAATTTCTGGAACTGGGCACAGGACTCAAGCCAGGCTTCATATAATGCCTTATAGATGTAACTTCCTGGCTGTATACGCTGTGTGCTTCATGAAATGCTTTGTTAACCACCCAGACCAATTTGAATATTTTTCTCCCATATTGCAGCCTCTTTCATGGTTAAATGCCAAGGATGTCAATGACTTCCACGGCCATGCATCATTTCACAGACCAGCACTGCCCAGTGGTAACAGAGGCACTGCAACAGCAGTTGGTAATTGTAAGGTGTTGTTTTTGGATGGAATAATAATTTTAGTATGTACACAGAGGCGGCACCTAGACACAGAGCCAGAGCTGCTGCCAAACATCGCAAGAGAACCAAGTTCGTTCCTGACCTCGGATGCTGTCTGCATGGAGTTTGCGTGTTCTCCATGTGACCGTGTGGGTTTCCTCCAGGTGCTCCGGTTTCCTCCTACATCCAAAAGACATGCAGGTTTGTAGGTTGATTGGCCCACTGTAAATTGCCCCTCGTGTGTAGAGAGTGGATGAGAAAGTTTGATAACATAGAAATAGATTGAATGGGCAATGGGCAATCGATGGTCGGCGTGGACTCGGTGGGCCGAAGTGGGACTGGATTATTTTCTCTCTCTTTGTAAAGACTTTATTTCTATCAACATTTTGAAAGTCCAACACTTCCAGTTTATAGCTAAATGCAACCCAAACATTGTATCAAACTACAATGAATAATTGTGGATGTGTAAGCAGGAGGCTTCTCAGAGCAACTTGTAAGCTGACCACTAGCCATCCTGTTTAGTTTAGTTTAGAGGTACAGCACGGAAACAGGCCCTTCGGCCTACCGAGTCAGCGCCGACCAACAATCCCACCCACACCAACGCTATCCTGGCTTATATATAGTGGAATTTAGAAGGAAGAGATGGGATCTTATAGAAACATATAAAATGACAGTGCTGGCTTGAAGGGCCAAATGGCCTACTCCTACACCTATTTTCTATCTTTAGAGATACAGCGCGGAAACAGGCCCTTCGGCCCACAGTCAGTGCCGACCAGCGATCACCCCACAAATTAACGTTATCTTACACACACTAGGGACAATTTACACATACACCAAGCCAATTAACCTACATACTTGTACGTCTTTGGAGTGTGGGAGGAAACCGAAGATCTCAGAGAAAACCGGTTACGGGGAGAATGTACAAACTCCGTACAGATAAGCAGCTGTAGTCGGAATGAACCCAGATCTCCGGCACTGCAAGCGCTGTAAGGCAGCAACTTTGCCGTTGTGCCACAGTGCCACCATGTTTCTATGTTTCCTAAACACACTGGGGACAATTTACTTTTATACCAAGCCAATTAACCTACAAACGTGTACGTCTTTGGAGTGTGGGAAATCTCCGAGAAACCCCACGCAGGTCATGGGGAGAACGTACAACTCAGTACAGACAAGCACCTGTAGTCAGGATGGAACTCGGGTCTCTGGCTCTTTGAGGCAGCAACTACCGCTGTGCCAGTGCGCCGCTCCTATTAAAAGACAACTTTCACAAAACTTTGCTCACCTGGCCTTGTCTTTTCCCTCCATCAGCCAGATGCTGGCTCTCCTCTTCAGCAGTAAACTTGGCTTACAATACCCAAATCCTAAGAGAGGTGAAAGACAACAGGGAAATGATCATCAAAGCAGCAGATAAGGGGAAGAACAGAGTTGTCATGGACAAACAACAATACTTATTCGAGGCACACAGACTATGAAGTAAAACAGAGCACTGCACTAAATTGACAAAGCCCATCTATAAGGAAAGAATAATTGAAGACATTTTACAATGCCTCAAAAAAATCATGGCGCATTTATATGTTTAGTTTAGAGATAGACAATAGACAATGGGTGCAGGAGTAGGCCATTCGGCCCTTCGAGCCGCCATTCAATACGATCATGGCCAACCAGCTTTGTGTCATCTGCAAATTTGCTAATACTACTTTTAATCCGTTCATCTAAATCATTCATCTATATTGAAAATACCTGTGGTCCCAGCACCGAGCCTTGCTGTACCCCACTAGTCACTGCCTGCCATTCTGAAAGGAAACTGTTTATCCCGTTTTTGTTTCCTGTCTGCCAACCAAATTTCTATCCATGTCAGTAACCTACCATGTGCTCTCATTTTGCCCACTATTCTCTTATTTGGGACCTTATCAAATGCTTTCTGAAAGTCCAGGTACACTACATCCACTGGCTCTCCTTTGTCCATTTTCCTAGTTACATCCTCAAAAAATTCCAGAAGATTAGTTAAGCACGATTTACAATTCGTAGATACATGTTGACTTGGACCGATCCTGTTACTGCTATCCAAATGTGCCGCTATTTCATCTTTTATAATTGACTCCAGCATCTTCTCCACTACCGATGTCAGGCTAACTGGTCAGTAATTCCCTATTTTCTCTCTCCTGCCTTTCTTAAAAAGTGGGATAACATTAGCTACCCTCCAATCCACAGGAACTGATCCGGAATCTATAGAACATTGGAAAATGATCAACAATGCGTCCACAATTTCTAGAGCCACTTCCTTAAGTACCCTGGGATGCAGACCATCAGGGCCTGGAGATTTATCAGCCTTCATTCCCATCCGTCTATTCAACACCATTTCCTGCCTGATGGGAATTTCCTTCAGTTCCTCCGTTACCCTAGATCCTCTGGCCACTAGTACATCAGGAGATTGTTTGTGTTTTCCTTAGTGAAGACAGATCCAAAGTACCTGTTCAACTCGTCTGCCATGTCCTTGTTCCTCATAATAAATTCACCTGTTTCAGTCTTCAAGGGTCCAACTTAGGTCTAATTAATGCTTTCCTCTTCACATACCTAAAGAAGCCTTTACTATTCTCCTTTATATTCTTGGCAAGCTTACCTTCGTACCTCATTTTTTCTCCCCTTATTGCCTTTTTAGTTATCTTCTGTTGCTGTATAAGAGTGTCCCAATCCTCTGGCTTCCCGCTCATCTTTGATATGTTATAAGTCTTCTCTTTTATTTTTATACTGTCCCTGACTTCCCTTGTCAGCCAATGGCCGCCCCTTACTCCCCTTGGAATCTTTCTTCCTCTTTGGAATTAAGTGATCCTGCACCTTCTGTATTATTCCCAGAAATACCTGCCATTGTTGTTCCACTGTCATCCCTGCTGGGGTATCTTTCCAGTCACCTTTGGCCAGCTCCTCCCTCTTAGCTCCATAGTCCCCTTTCTTCAATTGTAATACTGACACTTACGATTTTTCCTTCTCCCTCTCAAATTGGAGATTAAAACTTATTATATTATGGCTCGAATTTCCTGATCAAATCCAGTTCATTATACAGTGTTAAACAGGCCAGCGCCAACCTGCGATCCCCGCATACTAACACAATCCTACACACACGGGGCAATTAACATTTACACCAAGCCAATTAGCCTCCAAAACTGTACGTCTTTAGAGTGTGGGAGGAAACCGGAACCTCCTGGAGTAAACCCACGCAGGTCACAGAGAGAATACACAAATTGTCACAAACCATTAGAATACCCGAGAATAATTTACATATCAATGTAAATGTGACAATAAAAGACCTTTGAACCACGGGTGTAAAAATTCTACATTTTCCCCAAAATACACAAACACCCGGACAGGTAGACAGAACCTGGGGAAATACGTCCAGGAAGGCCCATTGTGTGTGACTGTGGAAGTGAATCCTGTCGGGTAGCAGAATACATCGACTCCCTTCTTAATCCACTGGCACAGCAGCACCTCTACTTCAGACCACGTCACACTCCCTGACTGTGCCACGTGATGTTGTACACTTACATGGACATCCAAGGCCCGTCCACAAACAGAACAGATAGGAACATACAACATTTAAACATATCTCAGAGCAAAATGCTGACCCTGAAAAATTAGACGAGGCTTTGGTCTAGAAGTGGCCCGGGCGATCAATGTCTTTTCACATAGAAATGGATGACATTTGGGAATGTCACATTCAGAAACAGAGTCAGAGGAATTCATTCACATCTTTCACATACACCACCAAGGTTAAAACCACCACAAACAAAACATTGACTTTCTGGACTTTCCCTAAACTTGCCGGACCTCTTTCCCTGATGAAGCTGCAGACAAATCAAAACTGGAAGATTGTTGTTGCCCAGTCGTGGACACCACTGGATTGAATTGGCATTAGAGAATGGTGGGCACAGTGATGTAGCTGGTTGAGCTGCTGCCCCACAGCGCCAGAGACTAGGTTTAATCCTGACCTCCAATGCTGTGTGTGGAGTTTGCACGTTCACCCTGTGACCGCGTGTGTTTTCTCCGGGTGCTCTGGTTTTCTCCCACATTCCAAACACCTGCAGGTATGCGTGTTAATTGGCCTCTGTAAGTGGGAACTAGTGTGAGCGGGTGATAGATGGTCAGCGTGGACTCGGTGGCTGAAAGGGCTGTTTCTAATCTGTATCTCTGAACTAAAATGGTGACCACAAACAAACAGACACCCACAACCTTTTGCGCACAACCAGCCACCGTCCAAAACATACATTCAGAGGGACAGTAAAGACACAACTGATTCACTTCCACCACGTTTACACCACAGGACTTCAACCAGTCCACCACTGCACTTCACTGCTCTTAAACAGAGGGTGACTCAGGAAGGAAGTTGAAATAAATCAAATCAGACAACTTGAGGAGGATAAAAAAACGTAACCATCATTAGTAGAAACAAGGAACTTTAGATGCTGGTTTATACCAAAGATACAAAGCGCTGGAGTAACTCAGGTCAGGAAGCATCTCTGGAGAAAAAGGATGGGTAACGTTTCAGTCAGGATCATTCTGCGAGCCATCATTAATTGATTGCAAATCAGGATGAAGTAAAGCAAAACAAAATGCAGATTCAGGAATTCTGGCAAATCCAAAACTGTGAAATAGCTATTTGCCTGAGATGTTATCCACACCATTGAGTTTGGTCCATATCCCTCCAAACTTTTCCCATCCATGTACCTGTCTAACTGTATCTTAAATGTTGGGATAGTCCCCTCTGGCAGCTTTTTCCATACACACACCACCCTTTGTGTGAAAAAGTTACCCTTCAGATTCCTATTAA